>NW_028255835.1:0-69000 GCF_964263255.1 Lissotriton vulgaris
TAAATACCATTTGGAGGCATTTAATGTTCGAGCAAAAACGGCTGATTTTCGACAAAAGAGATAAGACCCCCCCAGTACGTCATGCTTAAGAAATGTGGAAAATGGTCCGTATTCAAATGTTTTATTTTGGAACGTCAGTTCACATTTGTAGGTGAATCATCAGTGTTAGAGCTAAAATTAGCATGTTTATAGTGATGTTCATGCTTCCAGGGGCTCGGGAAGTGAATTAAATACTATTTGGAGGCATTTAATGTTCAATCAAAAACAGCTGATTTTTGACAAAAGAGGTAACACCCCCCATTACGTCATGCTTCAGAAATGTGGAAAATGGTCCGTTTTAAAATGTTTTATTTTTGAATGTCAGTTCACATTTGTAGGTGGATCATCAGTGTTGGAGCTAAAATTAGCATGTTTAAAGTGATTTTCATGCTTCCAGGGGCCCTAAACACAAGATTTATGGAATGGTTAAAAGTGCATGAAAATGGCCAATTTACTCACTCTGAGTTCTCAAAAAGGGTTTCTTCACCCCGGGAAGTTAATTAAATACCATTTGGAGGCATTTAATGTTCGAGCAAAAATGGCTGATTTTCGACAAAAGAGATAACACCCCCCCATTACGTCATGCTTCAGAAATGTGGAAAATGGTCCGTTTTCAAATGTTTTATTTTTGAACGTCAGTTCACATTTGTAGGTGGATCATCAGTGTTGGAGCTAAAATTAGCATGTTTAAAGTGATTTTCATGCTTCCAGGGGCCCTAAACACAAGATTTATGGAATGGTTAAAAGTGCATGAAAATGGCCAATTTACTCACTCTGAGTTCTCAAAAGGGGTTTCTTCACCCCGGGAAGTTAATTAAATACCATTTGGAGGCATT
Source organism: Lissotriton vulgaris (assembly GCF_964263255.1). Taxonomy (NCBI): domain Eukaryota; kingdom Metazoa; phylum Chordata; class Amphibia; order Caudata; family Salamandridae; genus Lissotriton; species Lissotriton vulgaris. The sequence goes on from NW_028255835.1 coordinate 876, forward strand.
TAATGTTCGAGCAAAAACGGCTGATTTTCGACAAAAGAGATAACACCCCCCCATTACGTCATGCTTCAGAAATGTGGAAAATGGTCCGTTTTCAAATGTTTTATTTTTGATCGTCAGTTCACATTTGTAGGTGGATCATCAGTGTTAGAGCTAAAATTAGCATGTTTAAAGTGATTTTCATGCTTCCAGGGGCTCGGGAAGTGAATTAAATACTATTTGGAGGCATTTAATGTTCAAGCAAAAACAGCTGATTTTTGACAAAAGAGATAACACCCCCCCATTACGTCATGCTTCAGAAATGTGGAAAATGGTCCGTTTTCAAATGTTTTATTTTTGAACGTCAGTTCACATTTGTAGGTGGATCATCAGTGTTAGAGCTAAAATTAGCATGTTTAAAGTGATTTTCATGCTTCCAGGGGCCCTAAACACAAGATTTATGGAATGGTTAAAAGTGCATGAAAATGGCCAATTTACTCACTCTGAGTTCTCAAAAAGGGTTTCTTCACCCCGGGAAGTTAATTAAATACCATTTGGAGGCATTTAATGTTCGAGCAAAAACGGCTGATTTTCGACAAAAGAGATAACACCCCCCCATTACGTCATGCTTCAGAAATGTGGAAAATGGTCCGTTTTCAAATGTTTTATTTTTGAACGTCAGTTCACATTTGTAGGTGGATCATCAGTGTTAGAGCTAAAATTAGCATGTTTAAAGTGATTTTCATGCTTCCAGGGGCTCGGGAAGTGAATTAAATACAATTTGGAGGAATTTAATGTTCAATCAAAAACAGCTGATTTTTGACAAAAGAGATAACACCCCCCCATTACGTCATGCTTCAGAAATGTGGAAAATGGTCCGTTTTCAAATGTTTTATTTTTGAACGTCAGTTCACATTTGTAGGTGGATCATCAGTGTTAGAGCTAAAATTAGCATGTTTAAGGTGATTTTCATGCTTCCAGGTGCCCTAAGCACAAGATTTATGGAATGGTTAAAAGTGCATGAAAATGGCCAATTTACTCACTCTGAGTTCTCAAAAAGGGTTTCTTCACCCCGGGAAGTTAATTAAATACCATTTGGAGGCATTTAATGTTCGAGCAAAAACTGCTGATTTTCGACAAAAGAGATAACACCCCCCCATTACTTCATGCTTCAGAAATGTGGAAAATGGTCCGTTTTCAAATGTTTTATTTTTGAACGTCAGTTCACATTTGTAGGTGGATCATCAGTGTTAGAGCTAAAATTAGCATGTTTAAAGTGATTTTCATGCTTCCAGGGGCTCGGGAAGTGAATTAAATACTATTTGGAGGCATTTAATGTTCAAGCAAAAACAGCTGATTTTTGACAAAAGAGATAACACCCCCCCATTACGTCATGCTTCAGAAATGTGGAAAATGGTCCGTTTTCAAATGTTTTATTTTTGAACGTCAGTTCACATTTGTAGGTGGATCATCAGTGTTAGAGCTAAAATTAGCATGTTTAAAGTGATTTTCATGCTTTCAGGGGCCCTAAACACAAGATTTATGGAATGGTTAAAAGTGCATGAAAATGGCCAATTTACTCACTCTGAGTTCTCAAAAAGGGTTTCTTCACCCCGGGAAGTTAATTAAATACCATTTGGAGGCATTTAATGTTCGAACAAAAACGGCTGATTTTCGACAAAAGAGATAACACCCCCCCATTACGTCATGCTTCAGAAATGTGGAAAATGGTCCGTTTTCAAATGTTTTATTTTTGAACATCAGTTCACATTTGTAGGTGGATCATCAGTGTTAGAGCTAAAATTAGCATGTTTAAAGTGATTTTCATGCTTCCAGGGGCTCGGGAAGTGAATTAAATACTATTTGGAGGCATTTAATGTTCAATCAAAAACAGCTGATTTTCGACAAAAGAGATAACACCCCCCCCATTACGTCATGCTTCAGAAATGTGGAAAATGGTCCGTTTTCAAATGTTTTATTTTTGAACGTCAGTTCACATTTGTAGGTGGATCATCAGTGTTAGAGCTAAAATTAGCATGTTTAAAGTGATTTTCATGCTTCCAGGGGCCCTAAACACAAGATTTATGGAATGGTTAAAAGTGCATGAAAATGGCCAATTTACTCACTCTGAGTTCTCAAAAAGGGTTTCTTCACCCCGGAAAGTTAATTAAATACCATTTGGAGGCATTTAATGTTCGAGCAAAAACGGCTGATTTTCGACAAAAGAGATAACACCCCCCCCATTACGTCATGCTTCAGAAATGTGGAAAATGGTCCGTTTTCAAATGTTTTATTTTTGAACGTCAGTTCACATTTGTAGGTGGATCATCAGTGTTAGAGCTAAAATTAGCATGTTTAAAGTGATTTTCATGCTTCCAGGGGCCCTAAACACAAGATTTATGGAATGGTTAAAAGTGCATGAAAATGGCCAATTTACTCACTCTGAGTTCTCAAAAAGGGTTTCTTCACCCCGGGAAGTTAATTAAATACCATTTGGAGGCATTTAATGTTCGAGCAAAAACGGCTGATTTTCGACAAAAGAGATAACACCCCCCCATTACGTCATGCTTCAGAAATGTGGAAAATGGTCCGTTTTCAAATGTTTTATTTTTGAACATCAGTTCACATTTGTAGGTGGATCATCAGTGTTAGAGCTAAAATTAGCATGTTTAAAGTGATTTTCATGCTTCCAGGGGCTCGGGAAGTGAATTAAATACTATTTGGAGGCATTTAATGTTCAAGCAAAAACAGCTGATTTTTGACAAAAGAGATAACACCCCCCCATTACGTCATGCTTCAGAAATGTGGAAAATGGTCCGTTTTCAAATGTTTTATTTTTGAACGTCAGTTCACATTTGTAGGTGGATCATCAGTGTTAGAGCTAAAATTAGCATGTTTAAAGTGATTTTCATGCTTCCAGGGGCCCTAAACACAAGATTTATGGAATGGTTAAAAGTGCATGAAAATGGCCAATTTACTCACTCTGAGTTCTCAAAAAGGGTTTCTTCACCCCGGGAAGTTAAATAAATACCATTTGGAGGCATTTAATGTTCGAGCAAAAACGGCTGATTTTCGACAAAAGAGATAACACCCCCCCATTACGTCATGCTTCAGAAATGTGGAAAATGGTCCGTTTTCAAATGTTTTATTTTTGAACGTCAGTTCACATTTGTAGGTGGATCATCAGTGTTAGAGCTAAAATTAGCATGTTTAAAGTGATTTTCATGCTTCCAGGGGCTCGGGAAGTGAATTAAATACTATTTGGAGGCATTTAATGTTCAAGCAAAAACAGCTGATTTTTGACAAAAGAGATAACACCCCCCCATTACGTCATGCTTCAGAAATGTGGAAAATGGTCCCTTTTCAAATGTTTTATTTTTGAACGTCAGTTCACATTTGTAGGTGGATCATCAGTGTTAGAGCTAAAATTAGCATGTTTAAAGTGATTTTCATGCTTCCAGGGGCCCTAAACACAAGATTTATGGAATGGTTAAAAGTGCATGAAAATGGCCAATTTACTCACTCTGAGTTCTCAAAAAGGGTTTCTTCACCCCGGGAAGTTAATTAAATACCATTTGGAGGCATTTAATGTTCGAGCAAAAACAGCTGATTTTCGACAAAAGAGATAACACCCCCCCATTACGTCATGCTTCAGAAATGTGGAAAATGGTCCGTTTTCAAATGTTTTATTTTTGAACATCAGTTCACATTTGTAGGTGGATCATCAGTGTTAGAGCTAAAATTAGCATGTTTAAAGTGATTTTCATGCTTCCAGGGGCTCGGGAAGTGAATTAAATACTATTTGGAGGCATTTAATGTTCAATCAAAAACAGCTGATTTTTGACAAAAGAGATAACACCCCCCCATTACGTCATGCTTCAGAAATGTGGAAAATGGTCCGTTTTCAAATGTTTTATTTTTTAACGTCAGTTCACATTTGTCAGTGGATCATCAGTGTTAGAGCTAAAATTAGCATGTTTAAAGTGATTTTCATGCTTCCAGGGGCCCTAAACCCAAGATTTATGGAATGGTTAAAAGTGCATGAAAATGGCCAATTTACTCACTCTGAGTTCTCAAAAAGGGTTTCTTCACCCCGGGAAGTTAATTAAATACCATTTGGAGGCATTTAATGTTCGAGCAAAAACGGCTGATTTTCGACAAAAGAGATAAGACCCCCCCATTACGTCATGCTTAAGAAATGTGGAAAATGGTCCGTTTTCAAATGTTTTATTTTGGAACGTCAGTTCACATTTGTAGGTGAATCATCAGTGTTAGAGCTAAAATTAGCATGTTTATAGTGATGTTCATGCTTCCAGGGGCTCAGGAAGTGAATTAAATACTATTTGGAGGCATTTAATGTTCAATCAAAAACAGCTGATTTTTGACAAAAGAGATAACACCCCCCCATTACGTCATGCTTCAGAAATGTGGAAAATGGTCCGTTTTAAAATGTTTTATTTTTGAATGTCAGTTCACATTTGTAGGTGGATCATCAGTGTTGGAGCTAAAATTAGCATGTTTAAAGTGATTTTCATGCTTCCAGGGGCCCTAAACACAAGATTTATGGAATGGTTAAAAGTGCATGAAAATGGCCAATTTACTCACTCTGAGTTCTCAAAAAGGGTTTCTTCACCCCGGGAAGTTAATTAAATACCATTTGGAGGCATTTAATGTTCGAGCAAAAACGGCTGATTTTCGACAAAAGAGATAACACCCCCCCATTACGTCATGCTTCAGAAATGTGGAAAATGGTCCGTTTTCAAATGTTTTATTTTTGAACGTCAGTTCACATTTGTAGGTGGATCATCAGTGTTGGAGCTAAAATTAGCATGTTTAAAGTGATTTTCATGCTTCCAGGGGCCCTAAACACAAGATTTATGGAATGGTTAAAAGTGCATGAAAATGGCCAATTTACTCACTCTGAGTTCTCAAAAAGGGTTTCTTCACCCCGGGAAGTTAATTAAATACCATTTGGAGGCATTTAATGTTCGAGCAAAAACGGCTGATTTTCGACAAAAGAGATAACACCCCCCCATTACGTCATGCTTCAGAAATGTGGAAAATGGTCCGTTTTCAAATGTTTTATTTTTGAACGTCAGTTCACATTTGTAGGTGGATCATCAGTGTTAGAGCTAAAATTAGCATGTTTAAAGTGATTTTCATGCTTCCAGGGGCTCAGGAAGTGAATTAAATACTATTTGGAGGCATTTCATGTTCAAGCAAAAACAGCTGATTTTTGACAAAAGAGATAACACCCCCCCATTACGTCATGCTTCAGAAATGTGGAAAATGGTCCGTTTTCAAATGTTTTATTTTTGAACGTCAGTTCACATTTGTAGGTGGATCATCAGTGTTAGAGCTAAAATTAGCATGTTTAAAGTGATTTTCATGCTTCCAGGGGCCCTAAACACAAGATTTATGGAATGGTTAAAAGTGCATGAAAATGGCCAATTTACTCACTCTGAGTTCTCAAAAAGGGTTTCTTCACCCCGGGAAGTTAATTAAATACCATTTGGAGGCATTTAATGTTCGAGCAAAAACGGCTGATTTTCGACAAAAGAGATAACACCCCCCCATTACGTCATGCTTCAGAAATGTGGAAAATGGTCCGTTTTCAAATGTTTTATTTTTGAACGTCAGTTCACATTTGTAGGTGGATCATCAGTGTTAGAGCTAAAATTAGCATGTTTAAAGTGATTTTCATGCTTCCAGGGGCTCGGGAAGTGAATTAAATACTATTTGGAGGAATTTAATGTTCAATCAAAAACAGCTGATTTTTGACAAAAGAGATAACACCCCCCCATTACGTCATGCTTCAGAAATGTGGAAAATGGTCCGTTTTCAAATGTTTTATTTTTGAACGTCAGTTCACATTTGTAGGTGGATCATCAGTGTTAGAGCTAAAATTAGCATGTTTAAAGTGATTTTCATGCTTCCAGGTGCCCTAAACACAAGATTTATGGAATGGTTAAAAGTGCATGAAAATGGCCAATTTACTCACTCTGAGTTCTCAAAAAGGGTTTCTTCACCCCGGGAAGTTAATTAAATACCATTTGGAGGCATTTAATGTTCAAGCAAAAACAGCTGATTTTTGACAAAAGAGATAACACCCCCCCATTACGTCATGCTTCAGAAATGTGGAAAATGGTCCGTTTTCAAATGTTTTATTTTTGAACGTCAGTTCACATTTGTAGGTGGATCATCAGTGTTAGAGCTAAAATTAGCATGTTTAAAGTGATTTTCATGCTTTCAGGGGCCCTAAACACAAGATTTATGGAATGGTTAAAAGTGCATGAAAATGGCCAATTTACTCACTCTGAGTTCTCAAAAAGGGTTTCTTCACCCCGGGAAGTTAATTAAATACCATTTGGAGGCATTTAATGTTCGAGCAAAAACGGCTGATTTTCGACAAAAGAGATAACACCCCCCCCATTACGTCATGCTTCAGAAATGTGGAAAATGGTCCGTTTTCAAATGTTTTATTTTTGAACATCAGTTCACATTTGTAGGTGGATCATCAGTGTTAGAGCTAAAATTAGCATGTTTAAAGTGATTTTCATGCTTCCAGGGGCTCGGGAAGTGAATTAAATACTATTTGGAGGCATTTAATGTTCAATCAAAAACAGCTGATTTTCGACAAAAGAGATAACACCCCCCCCATTACGTCATGCTTCAGAAATGTGGAAAATGGTCCGTTTTCAAATGTTTTATTTTTGAACGTCAGTTCACATTTGTAGGTGGATCATCAGTGTTAGAGCTAAAATTAGCATGTTTAAAGTGATTTTCATGCTTCCAGGGGCCCTAAACACAAGATTTATGGAATGGTTAAAAGTGCATGAAAATGGCCAATTTACTCACTCTGAGTTCTCAAAAAGGGTTTCTTCACCCCGGGAAGTTAATTAAATACCATTTGGAGGCATTTAATGTTCGAGCAAAAACGGCTGATTTTCGACAAAAGAGATAACACCCCCCCATTACGTCATGCTTCAGAAATGTGGAAAATGGTCCGTTTTCAAATGTTTTATTTTTGAACGTCAGTTCACATTTGTAGGTGGATCATCAGTGTTAGAGCTAAAATTAGCATGTTTAAAGTGATTTTCATGCTTCCAGGGGCCCTAAACACAAGATTTATGGAATGGTTAAAAGTGCATGAAAATGGCCAATTTACTCACTCTGAGTTCTCAAAAAGGGTTTCTTCACCCCGGGAAGTTAATTAAATACCATTTGGAGGCATTTAATGTTCGAGCAAAAACGGCTGATTTTCGACAAAAGAGATAACACCCCCCCATTACGTCATGCTTCAGAAATGTGGAAAATGGTCCGTTTTCAAATGTTTTATTTTTGAACGTCAGTTCACATTTGTAGGTGGATCATCAGTGTTAGAGCTAAAATTAGCATGTTTAAAGTGATTTTCATGCTTCCAGGGGCCCTAAACACAAGATTTATGGAATGGTTAAAAGTGCATGAAAATGGCCAATTTACTCACTCTGAGTTCTCAAAAAGGGTTTCTTCACCCCGGGAAGTTAATTAAATACCATTTGGAGGCATTTAATGTTCGAGCAAAAACGGCTGATTTTCGACAAAAGAGATAACACCCCCCCATTACGTCATGCTTCAGAAATGTGGAAAATGGTCCGTTTTCAAATGTTTTATTTTTGAACATCAGTTCACATTTGTAGGTGGATCATCAGTGTTAGAGCTAAAATTAGCATGTTTAAAGTGATTTTCATGCTTCCAGGGGCTCGGGAAGTGAATTAAATACTATTTGGAGGCATTTAATGTTCAATCAAAAACAGCTGATTTTTGACAAAAGAGATAACACCCCCCCATTACGTCATGCTTCAGAAATGTGGAAAATGGTCCGTTTTCAAATGTTTTATTTTTGAATGTCAGTTCACATTTGTAGGTGGATCATCAGTGTTAGAGCTAAAATTAGCATGTTTAAAGTGATTTTCATGCTTCCAGGGGCCCTAAACACAAGATTTATGGAATGGTTAAAAGTGCATGAAAATGGCCAATTTACTCACTCTGAGTTCTCAAAAAGTGTTTCTTCACCCCGGGAAGTTAATTAAATACCATTTGAAGGCATTTAATGTTCGAGCAAAAACAGCTGATTTTCGACAAAAGAGATAACACCCCCCCATTACGTCATGCTTCAGAAATGTGGAAAATGGTCCGTTTTCAAATGTTTTATTTTTGAACATCAGTTCACATTTGTAGGTGGATCATCAGTGTTAGAGCTAAAATTAGCATGTTTAAAGTGATTTTCATGCTTCCAGGGGCTCGGGAAGTGAATTAAATACTATTTGGAGGCATTTAATGTTCAATCAAAAACAGCTGATTTTTGACAAAAGAGATAACACCCCCCCATTACGTCATGCTTCAGAAATGTGGAAAATGGTCCGTTTTCAAATGTTTTATTTTTTAACGTCAGTTCACATTTGTCAGTGGATCATCAGTGTTAGAGCTAAAATTAGCATGTTTAAAGTGATTTTCATGCTTCCAGGGGCCCTAAACCCAAGATTTATGGAATGGTTAAAAGTGCATGAAAATGGCCAATTTACTCACTCTGAGTTCTCAAAAAGGGTTTCTTCACCTCGGGAAGTTAATTAAATACCATTTGGAGGCATTTAATGTTCGAGCAAAAACGGCTGATTTTCGACAAAAGAGATAACACCCCCCCATTACGTCATGCTTCAGAAATGTGGAAAATGGTCCGTTTTCAAATGTTTTATTTTTGAACGTCAGTTCACATTTGTAGGTGGATCATCAGTGTTAGAGCTAAAATTAGCATGTTTAAAGTGATTTTCATGCTTCCAGGGGCTCGGGAAGTGAATTAAATACTATTTGGAGGAATTTAATGTTCAATCAAAAACAGCTGATTTTTGACAAAAGAGATAACACCCCCCCATTACGTCATGCTTCAGAAATGTGGAAAATGGTCCGTTTTCAAATGTTTTATTTTTGAACGTCAGTTCACATTTGTAGGTGGATCATCAGTGTTAGAGCTAAAATTAGCATGTTTAAAGTGATTTTCATGCTTCCAGGTGCCCTAAACACAAGATTTATGGAATGGTTAAAAGTGCATGAAAATGGCCAATTTACTCACTCTGAGTTCTCAAAAAGGGTTTCTTCACCCCGGGAAGTTAATTAAATACCATTTGGAGGCATTTAATGTTCGAGCAAAAACGGCTGATTTTCGACAAAAGAGATAACACCCCCCCATTACGTCATGCTTCAGAAATGTGGAAAATGGTCCGTTTTCAAATGTTTTATTTTTGAACGTCAGTTCACATTTGTAGGTGGATCATCAGTGTTAGAGCTAAAATTAGCATGTTTAAAGTGATTTTCATGCTTCCAGGGGCCCTAAACACAAGATTTATGGAATGGTTAAAAGTGCATGAAAATGGCCAATTTACTCACTCTGAGTTCTCAAAAAGGGTTTCTTCACCCCGGGAAGTTAATTAAATACCATTTGGAGGCATTTAATGTTCGAGCAAAAACGGCTGATTTTCGACAAAAGAGATAACACCCCCCCATTACGTCATGCTTCAGAAATGTGGAAAATGGTCCGTTTTCAAATGTTTTATTTTTGAACGTCAGTTCACATTTGTAGGTGGATCATCAGTGTTAGAGCTAAAATTAGCATGTTTAAAGTGATTTTCATGCTTCCAGGGGCCCTAAACACAAGATTTATGGAATGGTTAAAAGTGCATGAAAATGGCCAATTTACTCACTCTGAGTTCTCAAAAAGGGTTTCTTCACCCCGGGAAGTTAATTAAATACCATTTGGAGGCATTTAATGTTCGAGCAAAAACGGCTGATTTTCGACAAAAGAGATAACACCCCCCCATTACGTCATGCTTCAGAAATGTGGAAAATGGTCCGTTTTCAAATGTTTTATTTTTGAACATCAGTTCACATTTGTAGGTGGATCATCAGTGTTAGAGCTAAAATTAGCATGTTTAAAGTGATTTTCATGCTTCCAGGGGCCCTAAACACAAGATTTATGGAATGGTTAAAAGTGCATGAAAATGGCCAATTTACTCACTCTGAGTTCTCAAAAAGTGTTTCTTCACCCCGGGAAGTTAATTAAATACCATTTGAAGGCATTTAATGTTCGAGCAAAAACAGCTGATTTTCGACAAAAGAGATAACACCCCCCCATTACGTCATGCTTCAGAAATGTGGAAAATGGTCCGTTTTCAAATGTTTTATTTTTGAACATCAGTTCACATTTGTAGGTGGATCATCAGTGTTAGAGCTAAAATTAGCATGTTTAAAGTGATTTTCATGCTTCCAGGGGCTCGGGAAGTGAATTAAATACTATTTGGAGGCATTTAATGTTCAATCAAAAACAGCTGATTTTTGACAAAAGAGATAACACCCCCCCATTACGTCATGCTTCAGAAATGTGGAAAATGGTCCGTTTTCAAATGTTTTATTTTTAACGTCATTTCACATTTGTCAGTGGATCATCAGTGTTAGAGCTAAAATTAGCATGTTTAAAGTGATTTTCATGCTTCCAGGGGCCCTAAACCCAAGATTTATGGAATGGTTAAAAGTGCATGAAAATGGCCAATTTACTCACTCTGAGTTCTCAAAAAGGGTTTCTTCACCCCGGGAAGTTAATTAAATACCATTTGGAGGCATTTAATGTTCGAGCAAAAACGGCTGATTTTCGACAAAAGAGATAACACCCCCCCATTACGTCATGCTTCAGAAATGTGGAAAATGGTCCGTTTTCAAATGTTTTATTTTTGAACGTCAGTTCACATTTGTAGGTGGATCATCAGTGTTAGAGCTAAAATTAGCATGTTTAAAGTGATTTTCATGCTTCCAGGGGCTCGGGAAGTGAATTAAATACTATTTGGAGGAATTTAATGTTCAATCAAAAACAGCTGATTTTTGACAAAAGAGATAACACCCCCCCATTACGTCATGCTTCAGAAATGTGGAAAATGGTCCGTTTTCAAATGTTTTATTTTTGAACGTCAGTTCACATTTGTAGGTGGATCATCAGTGTTAGAGCTAAAATTAGCATGTTTAAAGTGATTTTCATGCTTCCAGGTGCCCTAAACACAAGATTTATGGAATGGTTAAAAGTGCATGAAAATGGCCAATTTACTCACTCTGAGTTCTCAAAAAGGGTTTCTTCACCCCGGGAAGTTAATTAAATACCATTTGGAGGCATTTAATGTTCGAGCAAAAACTGCTGATTTTCGACAAAAGAGATAACACCCCCCCATTACGTCATGCTTCAGAAATGTGGAAAATGGTCCGTTTTCAAATGTTTTATTTTTGAACGTCAGTTCACATTTGTAGGTGGATCATCAGTGTTAGAGCTAAAATTAGCATGTTTAAAGTGATTTTCATGCTTCCAGGGGCTCGGGAAGTGAATTAAATACTATTTGGAGGCATTTAATGTTCAAGCAAAAACAGCTGATTTTTGACAAAAGAGATAACACCCCCCCATTACGTCATGCTTCAGAAATGTGGAAAATGGTCCGTTTTCAAATGTTTTATTTTTGAACGTCAGTTCACATTTGTAGGTGGATCATCAGTGTTAGAGCTAAAATTAGCATGTTTAAAGTGATTTTCATGCTTTCAGGGGCCCTAAACACAAGATTTATGGAATGGTTAAAAGTGCATGAAAATGGCCAATTTACTCACTCTGAGTTCTCAAAAAGGGTTTCTTCACCCCGGGAAGTTAATTAAATACCATTTGGAGGCATTTAATGTTCGAGCAAAAACGGCTGATTTTCGACAAAAGAGATAACACCCCCCCATTACGTCATGCTTCAGAAATGTGGAAAATGGTCCGTTTTCAAATGTTTTATTTTGGAACGTCAGTTCACATTTGTAGGTGAATCATCAGTGTTAGAGCTAAAATTAGCATGTTTATAGTGATGTTCATGCTTCCAGGGGCTCGGGAAGTGAATTAAATACTATTTGGAGGCATTTAATGTTCAATCAAAAACAGCTGATTTTTGACAAAAGAGATAACACCCCCCCATTACGTCATGCTTCAGAAATGTGGAAAATGGTCCGTTTTCAAATGTTTTATTTTTGAACGTCAGTTCACATTTGTAGGTGGATCATCAGTGTTAGAGCTAAAATTAGCATGTTTAAAGTGATGTTCATGCTTCCAGGGGCTCGGGAAGTGAATTAAATACTATTTGGAGGCATTTAATGTTCAATCAAAAACAGCTGATTTTTGACAAAAGAGATAACACCCCCCCATTACGTCATGCTTCAGAAATGTGGAAAATGGTCCGTTTTCAAATGTTTTATTTTTGAACGTCAGTTCACATTTGTAGGTGGATCATCAGTGTTAGAGCTAAAATTAGCATGTTTAAAGTGATTTTCATGCTTCCAGGGGCCCTAAACACAAGATTTATGGAATGGTTAAAAGTGCATGAAAATGGCCAATTTACTCACTCTGAGTTCTCAAAAAGGGTTTCTTCACCCCGGGAAGTTAATTAAATACCATTTGGAGGCATTTAATGTTCGAGCAAAAACGGCTGATTTTCGACAAAAGAGATAACACCCCCCCATTACGTCATGCTTCAGAAATGTGGAAAATGGTCCGTTTTCAAATGTTTTATTTTTGAACGTCAGTTCACATTTGTAGGTGGATCATCAGTGTTAGAGCTAAAATTAGCATGTTTAAAGTGATTTTCATGCTTCCAGGGGCTCGGGAAGTGAATTAAATACTATTTGGAGGCATTTAATGTTCAATCAAAAACAGCTGATTTTCGACAAAAGAGATAACACCCCCCCCATTACGTCATGCTTCAGAAATGTGGAAAATGGTCCGTTTTCAAATGTTTTATTTTTGAACGTCAGTTCACATTTGTAGGTGGATCATCAGTGTTAGAGCTAAAATTAGCATGTTTAAAGTGATTTTCATGCTTCCAGGGGCCCTAAACACAAGATTTATGGAATGGTTAAAAGTGCATGAAAATGGCCAATTTACTCACTCTGAGTTCTCAAAAAGGGTTTCTTCACCCCGGGAAGTTAATTAAATACCATTTGGAGGCATTTAATGTTCGAGCAAAAACGGCTGATTTTCGACAAAAGAGATAACACCCCCCCATTACGTCATGCTTCAGAAATGTGGAAAATGGTCCGTTTTCAAATGTTTTATTTTTGAACGTCAGTTCACATTTGTAGGTGGATCATCAGTGTTAGAGCTAAAATTAGCATGTTTAAAGTGATTTTCATGCTTCCAGGGGCCCTAAACACAAGATTTATGGAATGGTTAAAAGTGCATGAAAATGGCCAATTTACTCACTCTGAGTTCTCAAAAAGGGTTTCTTCACCCCGGGAAGTTAATTAAATACCATTTGGAGGCATTTAATGTTCGAGCAAAAACGGCTGATTTTCGACAAAAGAGATAACACCCCCCCATTACGTCATGCTTCAGAAATGTGGAAAATGGTCCGTTTTCAAATGTTTTATTTTTGAACGTCAGTTCACATTTGTAGGTGGATCATCAGTGTTAGAGCTAAAATTAGCATGTTTAAAGTGATTTTCATGCTTCCAGGGGCCCTAAACACAAGATTTATGGAATGGTTAAAAGTGCATGAAAATGGCCAATTTACTCACTCTGAGTTCTCAAAAAGGGTTTCTTCACCCCGGGAAGTTAATTAAATACCATTTGGAGGCATTTAATGTTCGAGCAAAAACGGCTGATTTTCGACAAAAGAGATAACACCCCCCCATTACGTCATGCTTCAGAAATGTGGAAAATGGTCCGTTTTCAAATGTTTTATTTTTGAACATCAGTTCACATTTGTAGGTGGATCATCAGTGTTAGAGCTAAAATTAGCATGTTTAAAGTGATTTTCATGCTTCCAGGGGCTCGGGAAGTGAATTAAATACTATTTGGAGGCATTTAATGTTCAATCAAAAACAGCTGATTTTTGACAAAAGAGATAACACCCCCCCATTACGTCATGCTTCAGAAATGTGGAAAATGGTCCGTTTTCAAATGTTTTATTTTTGAATGTCAGTTCACATTTGTAGGTGGATCATCAGTGTTAGAGCTAAAATTAGCATGTTTAAAGTGATTTTCATGCTTCCAGGGGCCCTAAACACAAGATTTATGGAATGGTTAAAAGTGCATGAAAATGGCCAATTTACTCACTCTGAGTTCTCAAAAAGTGTTTCTTCACCCCGGGAAGTTAATTAAATACCATTTGAAGGCATTTAATGTTCGAGCAAAAACAGCTGATTTTCGACAAAAGAGATAACACCCCCCCATTACGTCATGCTTCAGAAATGTGGAAAATGGTCCGTTTTCAAATGTTTTATTTTTGAACATCAGTTCACATTTGTAGGTGGATCATCAGTGTTAGAGCTAAAATTAGCATGTTTAAAGTGATTTTCATGCTTCCAGGGGCTCGGGAAGTGAATTAAATACTATTTGGAGGCATTTAATGTTCAATCAAAAACAGCTGATTTTTGACAAAAGAGATAACACCCCCCCATTACGTCATGCTTCAGAAATGTGGAAAATGGTCCGTTTTAAAATGTTTTATTTTTGAATGTCAGTTCACATTTGTAGGTGGATCATCAGTGTTGGAGCTAAAATTAGCATGTTTAAAGTGATTTTCATGCTTCCAGGGGCCCTAAACACAAGATTTATGGAATGGTTAAAAGTGCATGAAAATGGCCAATTTACTCACTCTGAGTTCTCAAAAAGGGTTTCTTCACCCCGGGAAGTTAATTAAATACCATTTGGAGGCATTTAATGTTCGAGCAAAAACGGCTGATTTTCGACAAAAGAGATAACACCCCCCCATTACGTCATGCTTCAGAAATGTGGAAAATGGTCCGTTTTCAAATGTTTTATTTTTGAACGTCAGTTCACATTTGTAGGTGGATCATCAGTGTTGGAGCTAAAATTAGCATGTTTAAAGTGATTTTCATGCTTCCAGGGGCCCTAAACACAAGATTTATGGAATGGTTAAAAGTGCATGAAAATGGCCAATTTACTCACTCTGAGTTCTCAAAAAGGGTTTCTTCACCCCGGGAAGTTAATTAAATACCATTTGGAGGCATTTAATGTTCGAGCAAAAACGGCTGATTTTCGACAAAAGAGATAACACCCCCCCATTACGTCATGCTTCAGAAATGTGGAAAATGGTCCGTTTTCAAATGTTTTATTTTTGAACGTCAGTTCACATTTGTAGGTGGATCATCAGTGTTAGAGCTAAAATTAGCATGTTTAAAGTGATTTTCATGCTTCCAGGGGCTCAGGAAGTGAATTAAATACTATTTGGAGGCATTTCATGTTCAAGCAAAAACAGCTGATTTTTGACAAAAGAGATAACACCCCCCCATTACGTCATGCTTCAGAAATGTGGAAAATGGTCCGTTTTCAAATGTTTTATTTTTGAACGTCAGTTCACATTTGTAGGTGGATCATCAGTGTTAGAGCTAAAATTAGCATGTTTAAAGTGATTTTCATGCTTCCAGGGGCCCTAAACACAAGATTTATGGAATGGTTAAAAGTGCATGAAAATGGCCAATTTACTCACTCTGAGTTCTCAAAAAGGGTTTCTTCACCCCGGGAAGTTAATTAAATACCATTTGGAGGCATTTAATGTTCGAGCAAAAACGGCTGATTTTCGACAAAAGAGATAACACCCCCCCATTACGTCATGCTTCAGAAATGTGGAAAATGGTCCGTTTTCAAATGTTTTATTTTTGAACGTCAGTTCACATTTGTAGGTGGATCATCAGTGTTAGAGCTAAAATTAGCATGTTTAAAGTGATTTTCATGCTTCCAGGGGCTCGGGAAGTGAATTAAATACTATTTGGAGGAATTTAATGTTCAATCAAAAACAGCTGATTTTTGACAAAAGAGATAACACCCCCCCATTACGTCATGCTTCAGAAATGTGGAAAATGGTCCGTTTTCAAATGTTTTATTTTTGAACGTCAGTTCACATTTGTAGGTGGATCATCAGTGTTAGAGCTAAAATTAGCATGTTTAAAGTGATTTTCATGCTTCCAGGTGCCCTAAACACAAGATTTATGGAATGGTTAAAAGTGCATGAAAATGGCCAATTTACTCACTCTGAGTTCTCAAAAAGGGTTTCTTCACCCCGGGAAGTTAATTAAATACCATTTGGAGGCATTTAATGTTCAAGCAAAAACAGCTGATTTTTGACAAAAGAGATAACACCCCCCCATTACGTCATGCTTCAGAAATGTGGAAAATGGTCCGTTTTCAAATGTTTTATTTTTGAACGTCAGTTCACATTTGTAGGTGGATCATCAGTGTTAGAGCTAAAATTAGCATGTTTAAAGTGATTTTCATGCTTTCAGGGGCCCTAAACACAAGATTTATGGAATGGTTAAAAGTGCATGAAAATGGCCAATTTACTCACTCTGAGTTCTCAAAAAGGGTTTCTTCACCCCGGGAAGTTAATTAAATACCATTTGGAGGCATTTAATGTTCGAGCAAAAACGGCTGATTTTCGACAAAAGAGATAACACCCCCCCCATTACGTCATGCTTCAGAAATGTGGAAAATGGTCCGTTTTCAAATGTTTTATTTTTGAACATCAGTTCACATTTGTAGGTGGATCATCAGTGTTAGAGCTAAAATTAGCATGTTTAAAGTGATTTTCATGCTTCCAGGGGCTCGGGAAGTGAATTAAATACTATTTGGAGGCATTTAATGTTCAATCAAAAACAGCTGATTTTCGACAAAAGAGATAACACCCCCCCCATTACGTCATGCTTCAGAAATGTGGAAAATGGTCCGTTTTCAAATGTTTTATTTTTGAACGTCAGTTCACATTTGTAGGTGGATCATCAGTGTTAGAGCTAAAATTAGCATGTTTAAAGTGATTTTCATGCTTCCAGGGGCCCTAAACACAAGATTTATGGAATGGTTAAAAGTGCATGAAAATGGCCAATTTACTCACTCTGAGTTCTCAAAAAGGGTTTCTTCACCCCGGGAAGTTAATTAAATACCATTTGGAGGCATTTAATGTTCGAGCAAAAACGGCTGATTTTCGACAAAAGAGATAACACCCCCCCATTACGTCATGCTTCAGAAATGTGGAAAATGGTCCGTTTTCAAATGTTTTATTTTTGAACGTCAGTTCACATTTGTAGGTGGATCATCAGTGTTAGAGCTAAAATTAGCATGTTTAAAGTGATTTTCATGCTTCCAGGGGCCCTAAACACAAGATTTATGGAATGGTTAAAAGTGCATGAAAATGGCCAATTTACTCACTCTGAGTTCTCAAAAAGGGTTTCTTCACCCCGGGAAGTTAATTAAATACCATTTGGAGGCATTTAATGTTCGAGCAAAAACGGCTGATTTTCGACAAAAGAGATAACACCCCCCCATTACGTCATGCTTCAGAAATGTGGAAAATGGTCCGTTTTCAAATGTTTTATTTTTGAACGTCAGTTCACATTTGTAGGTGGATCATCAGTGTTAGAGCTAAAATTAGCATGTTTAAAGTGATTTTCATGCTTCCAGGGGCCCTAAACACAAGATTTATGGAATGGTTAAAAGTGCATGAAAATGGCCAATTTACTCACTCTGAGTTCTCAAAAAGGGTTTCTTCACCCCGGGAAGTTAATTAAATACCATTTGGAGGCATTTAATGTTCGAGCAAAAACGGCTGATTTTCGACAAAAGAGATAACACCCCCCCATTACGTCATGCTTCAGAAATGTGGAAAATGGTCCGTTTTCAAATGTTTTATTTTTGAACATCAGTTCACATTTGTAGGTGGATCATCAGTGTTAGAGCTAAAATTAGCATGTTTAAAGTGATTTTCATGCTTCCAGGGGCTCGGGAAGTGAATTAAATACTATTTGGAGGCATTTAATGTTCAATCAAAAACAGCTGATTTTTGACAAAAGAGATAACACCCCCCCATTACGTCATGCTTCAGAAATGTGGAAAATGGTCCGTTTTCAAATGTTTTATTTTTGAATGTCAGTTCACATTTGTAGGTGGATCATCAGTGTTAGAGCTAAAATTAGCATGTTTAAAGTGATTTTCATGCTTCCAGGGGCCCTAAACACAAGATTTATGGAATGGTTAAAAGTGCATGAAAATGGCCAATTTACTCACTCTGAGTTCTCAAAAAGTGTTTCTTCACCCCGGGAAGTTAATTAAATACCATTTGAAGGCATTTAATGTTCGAGCAAAAACAGCTGATTTTCGACAAAAGAGATAACACCCCCCCATTACGTCATGCTTCAGAAATGTGGAAAATGGTCCGTTTTCAAATGTTTTATTTTTGAACATCAGTTCACATTTGTAGGTGGATCATCAGTGTTAGAGCTAAAATTAGCATGTTTAAAGTGATTTTCATGCTTCCAGGGGCTCGGGAAGTGAATTAAATACTATTTGGAGGCATTTAATGTTCAATCAAAAACAGCTGATTTTTGACAAAAGAGATAACACCCCCCCATTACGTCATGCTTCAGAAATGTGGAAAATGGTCCGTTTTCAAATGTTTTATTTTTTAACGTCAGTTCACATTTGTCAGTGGATCATCAGTGTTAGAGCTAAAATTAGCATGTTTAAAGTGATTTTCATGCTTCCAGGGGCCCTAAACCCAAGATTTATGGAATGGTTAAAAGTGCATGAAAATGGCCAATTTACTCACTCTGAGTTCTCAAAAAGGGTTTCTTCACCTCGGGAAGTTAATTAAATACCATTTGGAGGCATTTAATGTTCGAGCAAAAACGGCTGATTTTCGACAAAAGAGATAACACCCCCCCATTACGTCATGCTTCAGAAATGTGGAAAATGGTCCGTTTTCAAATGTTTTATTTTTGAACGTCAGTTCACATTTGTAGGTGGATCATCAGTGTTAGAGCTAAAATTAGCATGTTTAAAGTGATTTTCATGCTTCCAGGGGCCCTAAACACAAGATTTATGGAATGGTTAAAAGTGCATGAAAATGGCCAATTTACTCACTCTGAGTTCTCAAAAAGGGTTTCTTCACCCCGGGAAGTTAATTAAATACCATTTGGAGGCATTTAATGTTCGAGCAAAAACGGCTGATTTTCGACAAAAGAGATAACACCCCCCCATTACGTCATGCTTCAGAAATGTGGAAAATGGTCCGTTTTCAAATGTTTTATTTTTGAACGTCAGTTCACATTTGTAGGTGGATCATCAGTGTTAGAGCTAAAATTAGCATGTTTAAAGTGATTTTCATGCTTCCAGGGGCTCAGGAAGTGAATTAAATACTATTTGGAGGCATTTCATGTTCAAGCAAAAACAGCTGATTTTTGACAAAAGAGATAACACCCCCCCATTACGTCATGCTTCAGAAATGTGGAAAATGGTCCGTTTTCAAATGTTTTATTTTTGAACGTCAGTTCACATTTGTAGGTGGATCATCAGTGTTAGAGCTAAAATTAGCATGTTTAAAGTGATTTTCATGCTTCCAGGGGCCCTAAACACAAGATTTATGGAATGGTTAAAAGTGCATGAAAATGGCCAATTTACTCACTCTGAGTTCTCAAAAAGGGTTTCTTCACCCCGGGAAGTTAATTAAATACCATTTGGAGGCATTTAATGTTCGAGCAAAAACGGCTGATTTTCGACAAAAGAGATAACACCCCCCCATTACGTCATGCTTCAGAAATGTGGAAAATGGTCCGTTTTCAAATGTTTTATTTTTGAACGTCAGTTCACATTTGTAGGTGGATCATCAGTGTTAGAGCTAAAATTAGCATGTTTAAAGTGATTTTCATGCTTCCAGGGGCTCGGGAAGTGAATTAAATACTATTTGGAGGAATTTAATGTTCAATCAAAAACAGCTGATTTTTGACAAAAGAGATAACACCCCCCCATTACGTCATGCTTCAGAAATGTGGAAAATGGTCCGTTTTCAAATGTTTTATTTTTGAACGTCAGTTCACATTTGTAGGTGGATCATCAGTGTTAGAGCTAAAATTAGCATGTTTAAAGTGATTTTCATGCTTCCAGGTGCCCTAAACACAAGATTTATGGAATGGTTAAAAGTGCATGAAAATGGCCAATTTACTCACTCTGAGTTCTCAAAAAGGGTTTCTTCACCCCGGGAAGTTAATTAAATACCATTTGGAGGCATTTAATGTTCAAGCAAAAACAGCTGATTTTTGACAAAAGAGATAACACCCCCCCATTACGTCATGCTTCAGAAATGTGGAAAATGGTCCGTTTTCAAATGTTTTATTTTTGAACGTCAGTTCACATTTGTAGGTGGATCATCAGTGTTAGAGCTAAAATTAGCATGTTTAAAGTGATTTTCATGCTTTCAGGGGCCCTAAACACAAGATTTATGGAATGGTTAAAAGTGCATGAAAATGGCCAATTTACTCACTCTGAGTTCTCAAAAAGGGTTTCTTCACCCCGGGAAGTTAATTAAATACCATTTGGAGGCATTTAATGTTCGAGCAAAAACGGCTGATTTTCGACAAAAGAGATAACACCCCCCCCATTACGTCATGCTTCAGAAATGTGGAAAATGGTCCGTTTTCAAATGTTTTATTTTTGAACATCAGTTCACATTTGTAGGTGGATCATCAGTGTTAGAGCTAAAATTAGCATGTTTAAAGTGATTTTCATGCTTCCAGGGGCTCGGGAAGTGAATTAAATACTATTTGGAGGCATTTAATGTTCAATCAAAAACAGCTGATTTTCGACAAAAGAGATAACACCCCCCCCATTACGTCATGCTTCAGAAATGTGGAAAATGGTCCGTTTTCAAATGTTTTATTTTTGAACGTCAGTTCACATTTGTAGGTGGATCATCAGTGTTAGAGCTAAAATTAGCATGTTTAAAGTGATTTTCATGCTTCCAGGGGCCCTAAACACAAGATTTATGGAATGGTTAAAAGTGCATGAAAATGGCCAATTTACTCACTCTGAGTTCTCAAAAAGGGTTTCTTCACCCCGGGAAGTTAATTAAATACCATTTGGAGGCATTTAATGTTCGAGCAAAAACGGCTGATTTTCGACAAAAGAGATAACACCCCCCCATTACGTCATGCTTCAGAAATGTGGAAAATGGTCCGTTTTCAAATGTTTTATTTTTGAACGTCAGTTCACATTTGTAGGTGGATCATCAGTGTTAGAGCTAAAATTAGCATGTTTAAAGTGATTTTCATGCTTCCAGGGGCCCTAAACACAAGATTTATGGAATGGTTAAAAGTGCATGAAAATGGCCAATTTACTCACTCTGAGTTCTCAAAAAGGGTTTCTTCACCCCGGGAAGTTAATTAAATACCATTTGGAGGCATTTAATGTTCGAGCAAAAACGGCTGATTTTCGACAAAAGAGATAACACCCCCCCATTACGTCATGCTTCAGAAATGTGGAAAATGGTCCGTTTTCAAATGTTTTATTTTTGAACGTCAGTTCACATTTGTAGGTGGATCATCAGTGTTAGAGCTAAAATTAGCATGTTTAAAGTGATTTTCATGCTTCCAGGGGCCCTAAACACAAGATTTATGGAATGGTTAAAAGTGCATGAAAATGGCCAATTTACTCACTCTGAGTTCTCAAAAAGGGTTTCTTCACCCCGGGAAGTTAATTAAATACCATTTGGAGGCATTTAATGTTCGAGCAAAAACGGCTGATTTTCGACAAAAGAGATAACACCCCCCCATTACGTCATGCTTCAGAAATGTGGAAAATGGTCCGTTTTCAAATGTTTTATTTTTGAACATCAGTTCACATTTGTAGGTGGATCATCAGTGTTAGAGCTAAAATTAGCATGTTTAAAGTGATTTTCATGCTTCCAGGGGCTCGGGAAGTGAATTAAATACTATTTGGAGGCATTTAATGTTCAATCAAAAACAGCTGATTTTTGACAAAAGAGATAACACCCCCCCATTACGTCATGCTTCAGAAATGTGGAAAATGGTCCGTTTTCAAATGTTTTATTTTTGAATGTCAGTTCACATTTGTAGGTGGATCATCAGTGTTAGAGCTAAAATTAGCATGTTTAAAGTGATTTTCATGCTTCCAGGGGCCCTAAACACAAGATTTATGGAATGGTTAAAAGTGCATGAAAATGGCCAATTTACTCACTCTGAGTTCTCAAAAAGTGTTTCTTCACCCCGGGAAGTTAATTAAATACCATTTGAAGGCATTTAATGTTCGAGCAAAAACAGCTGATTTTCGACAAAAGAGATAACACCCCCCCATTACGTCATGCTTCAGAAATGTGGAAAATGGTCCGTTTTCAAATGTTTTATTTTTGAACATCAGTTCACATTTGTAGGTGGATCATCAGTGTTAGAGCTAAAATTAGCATGTTTAAAGTGATTTTCATGCTTCCAGGGGCTCGGGAAGTGAATTAAATACTATTTGGAGGCATTTAATGTTCAATCAAAAACAGCTGATTTTTGACAAAAGAGATAACACCCCCCCATTACGTCATGCTTCAGAAATGTGGAAAATGGTCCGTTTTCAAATGTTTTATTTTTTAACGTCAGTTCACATTTGTCAGTGGATCATCAGTGTTAGAGCTAAAATTAGCATGTTTAAAGTGATTTTCATGCTTCCAGGGGCCCTAAACCCAAGATTTATGGAATGGTTAAAAGTGCATGAAAATGGCCAATTTACTCACTCTGAGTTCTCAAAAAGGGTTTCTTCACCTCGGGAAGTTAATTAAATACCATTTGGAGGCATTTAATGTTCGAGCAAAAACGGCTGATTTTCGACAAAAGAGATAACACCCCCCCATTACGTCATGCTTCAGAAATGTGGAAAATGGTCCGTTTTCAAATGTTTTATTTTTGAACGTCAGTTCACATTTGTAGGTGGATCATCAGTGTTAGAGCTAAAATTAGCATGTTTAAAGTGATTTTCATGCTTCCAGGGGCTCGGGAAGTGAATTAAATACTATTTGGAGGAATTTAATGTTCAATCAAAAACAGCTGATTTTTGACAAAAGAGATAACACCCCCCCATTACGTCATGCTTCAGAAATGTGGAAAATGGTCCGTTTTCAAATGTTTTATTTTTGAACGTCAGTTCACATTTGTAGGTGGATCATCAGTGTTAGAGCTAAAATTAGCATGTTTAAAGTGATTTTCATGCTTCCAGGTGCCCTAAACACAAGATTTATGGAATGGTTAAAAGTGCATGAAAATGGCCAATTTACTCACTCTGAGTTCTCAAAAAGGGTTTCTTCACCCCGGGAAGTTAATTAAATACCATTTGGAGGCATTTAATGTTCGAGCAAAAACGGCTGATTTTCGACAAAAGAGATAACACCCCCCCATTACGTCATGCTTCAGAAATGTGGAAAATGGTCCGTTTTCAAATGTTTTATTTTTGAACGTCAGTTCACATTTGTAGGTGGATCATCAGTGTTAGAGCTAAAATTAGCATGTTTAAAGTGATTTTCATGCTTCCAGGGGCCCTAAACACAAGATTTATGGAATGGTTAAAAGTGCATGAAAATGGCCAATTTACTCACTCTGAGTTCTCAAAAAGGGTTTCTTCACCCCGGGAAGTTAATTAAATACCATTTGGAGGCATTTAATGTTCGAGCAAAAACGGCTGATTTTCGACAAAAGAGATAACACCCCCCCATTACGTCATGCTTCAGAAATGTGGAAAATGGTCCGTTTTCAAATGTTTTATTTTTGAACGTCAGTTCACATTTGTAGGTGGATCATCAGTGTTAGAGCTAAAATTAGCATGTTTAAAGTGATTTTCATGCTTCCAGGGGCCCTAAACACAAGATTTATGGAATGGTTAAAAGTGCATGAAAATGGCCAATTTACTCACTCTGAGTTCTCAAAAAGGGTTTCTTCACCCCGGGAAGTTAATTAAATACCATTTGGAGGCATTTAATGTTCGAGCAAAAACGGCTGATTTTCGACAAAAGAGATAACACCCCCCCATTACGTCATGCTTCAGAAATGTGGAAAATGGTCCGTTTTCAAATGTTTTATTTTTGAACATCAGTTCACATTTGTAGGTGGATCATCAGTGTTAGAGCTAAAATTAGCATGTTTAAAGTGATTTTCATGCTTCCAGGGGCCCTAAACACAAGATTTATGGAATGGTTAAAAGTGCATGAAAATGGCCAATTTACTCACTCTGAGTTCTCAAAAAGTGTTTCTTCACCCCGGGAAGTTAATTAAATACCATTTGAAGGCATTTAATGTTCGAGCAAAAACAGCTGATTTTCGACAAAAGAGATAACACCCCCCCATTACGTCATGCTTCAGAAATGTGGAAAATGGTCCGTTTTCAAATGTTTTATTTTTGAACATCAGTTCACATTTGTAGGTGGATCATCAGTGTTAGAGCTAAAATTAGCATGTTTAAAGTGATTTTCATGCTTCCAGGGGCTCGGGAAGTGAATTAAATACTATTTGGAGGCATTTAATGTTCAATCAAAAACAGCTGATTTTTGACAAAAGAGATAACACCCCCCCATTACGTCATGCTTCAGAAATGTGGAAAATGGTCCGTTTTCAAATGTTTTATTTTTAACGTCATTTCACATTTGTCAGTGGATCATCAGTGTTAGAGCTAAAATTAGCATGTTTAAAGTGATTTTCATGCTTCCAGGGGCCCTAAACCCAAGATTTATGGAATGGTTAAAAGTGCATGAAAATGGCCAATTTACTCACTCTGAGTTCTCAAAAAGGGTTTCTTCACCCCGGGAAGTTAATTAAATACCATTTGGAGGCATTTAATGTTCGAGCAAAAACGGCTGATTTTCGACAAAAGAGATAACACCCCCCCATTACGTCATGCTTCAGAAATGTGGAAAATGGTCCGTTTTCAAATGTTTTATTTTTGAACGTCAGTTCACATTTGTAGGTGGATCATCAGTGTTAGAGCTAAAATTAGCATGTTTAAAGTGATTTTCATGCTTCCAGGGGCTCGGGAAGTGAATTAAATACTATTTGGAGGAATTTAATGTTCAATCAAAAACAGCTGATTTTTGACAAAAGAGATAACACCCCCCCATTACGTCATGCTTCAGAAATGTGGAAAATGGTCCGTTTTCAAATGTTTTATTTTTGAACGTCAGTTCACATTTGTAGGTGGATCATCAGTGTTAGAGCTAAAATTAGCATGTTTAAAGTGATTTTCATGCTTCCAGGTGCCCTAAACACAAGATTTATGGAATGGTTAAAAGTGCATGAAAATGGCCAATTTACTCACTCTGAGTTCTCAAAAAGGGTTTCTTCACCCCGGGAAGTTAATTAAATACCATTTGGAGGCATTTAATGTTCGAGCAAAAACTGCTGATTTTCGACAAAAGAGATAACACCCCCCCATTACGTCATGCTTCAGAAATGTGGAAAATGGTCCGTTTTCAAATGTTTTATTTTTGAACGTCAGTTCACATTTGTAGGTGGATCATCAGTGTTAGAGCTAAAATTAGCATGTTTAAAGTGATTTTCATGCTTCCAGGGGCTCGGGAAGTGAATTAAATACTATTTGGAGGCATTTAATGTTCAAGCAAAAACAGCTGATTTTTGACAAAAGAGATAACACCCCCCCATTACGTCATGCTTCAGAAATGTGGAAAATGGTCCGTTTTCAAATGTTTTATTTTTGAACGTCAGTTCACATTTGTAGGTGGATCATCAGTGTTAGAGCTAAAATTAGCATGTTTAAAGTGATTTTCATGCTTTCAGGGGCCCTAAACACAAGATTTATGGAATGGTTAAAAGTGCATGAAAATGGCCAATTTACTCACTCTGAGTTCTCAAAAAGGGTTTCTTCACCCCGGGAAGTTAATTAAATACCATTTGGAGGCATTTAATGTTCGAGCAAAAACGGCTGATTTTCGACAAAAGAGATAACACCCCCCCATTACGTCATGCTTCAGAAATGTGGAAAATGGTCCGTTTTCAAATGTTTTATTTTGGAACGTCAGTTCACATTTGTAGGTGAATCATCAGTGTTAGAGCTAAAATTAGCATGTTTATAGTGATGTTCATGCTTCCAGGGGCTCGGGAAGTGAATTAAATACTATTTGGAGGCATTTAATGTTCAATCAAAAACAGCTGATTTTTGACAAAAGAGATAACACCCCCCCATTACGTCATGCTTCAGAAATGTGGAAAATGGTCCGTTTTCAAATGTTTTATTTTTGAACGTCAGTTCACATTTGTAGGTGGATCATCAGTGTTAGAGCTAAAATTAGCATGTTTAAAGTGATGTTCATGCTTCCAGGGGCTCGGGAAGTGAATTAAATACTATTTGGAGGCATTTAATGTTCAATCAAAAACAGCTGATTTTTGACAAAAGAGATAACACCCCCCCATTACGTCATGCTTCAGAAATGTGGAAAATGGTCCGTTTTCAAATGTTTTATTTTTGAACGTCAGTTCACATTTGTAGGTGGATCATCAGTGTTAGAGCTAAAATTAGCATGTTTAAAGTGATTTTCATGCTTCCAGGGGCCCTAAACACAAGATTTATGGAATGGTTAAAAGTGCATGAAAATGGCCAATTTACTCACTCTGAGTTCTCAAAAAGGGTTTCTTCACCCCGGGAAGTTAATTAAATACCATTTGGAGGCATTTAATGTTCGAGCAAAAACGGCTGATTTTCGACAAAAGAGATAACACCCCCCCATTACGTCATGCTTCAGAAATGTGGAAAATGGTCCGTTTTCAAATGTTTTATTTTTGAACGTCAGTTCACATTTGTAGGTGGATCATCAGTGTTAGAGCTAAAATTAGCATGTTTAAAGTGATTTTCATGCTTCCAGGGGCTCGGGAAGTGAATTAAATACTATTTGGAGGCATTTAATGTTCAATCAAAAACAGCTGATTTTCGACAAAAGAGATAACACCCCCCCCATTACGTCATGCTTCAGAAATGTGGAAAATGGTCCGTTTTCAAATGTTTTATTTTTGAACGTCAGTTCACATTTGTAGGTGGATCATCAGTGTTAGAGCTAAAATTAGCATGTTTAAAGTGATTTTCATGCTTCCAGGGGCCCTAAACACAAGATTTATGGAATGGTTAAAAGTGCATGAAAATGGCCAATTTACTCACTCTGAGTTCTCAAAAAGGGTTTCTTCACCCCGGGAAGTTAATTAAATACCATTTGGAGGCATTTAATGTTCGAGCAAAAACGGCTGATTTTCGACAAAAGAGATAACACCCCCCCATTACGTCATGCTTCAGAAATGTGGAAAATGGTCCGTTTTCAAATGTTTTATTTTTGAACGTCAGTTCACATTTGTAGGTGGATCATCAGTGTTAGAGCTAAAATTAGCATGTTTAAAGTGATTTTCATGCTTCCAGGGGCCCTAAACACAAGATTTATGGAATGGTTAAAAGTGCATGAAAATGGCCAATTTACTCACTCTGAGTTCTCAAAAAGGGTTTCTTCACCCCGGGAAGTTAATTAAATACCATTTGGAGGCATTTAATGTTCGAGCAAAAACGGCTGATTTTCGACAAAAGAGATAACACCCCCCCATTACGTCATGCTTCAGAAATGTGGAAAATGGTCCGTTTTCAAATGTTTTATTTTTGAACGTCAGTTCACATTTGTAGGTGGATCATCAGTGTTAGAGCTAAAATTAGCATGTTTAAAGTGATTTTCATGCTTCCAGGGGCCCTAAACACAAGATTTATGGAATGGTTAAAAGTGCATGAAAATGGCCAATTTACTCACTCTGAGTTCTCAAAAAGGGTTTCTTCACCCCGGGAAGTTAATTAAATACCATTTGGAGGCATTTAATGTTCGAGCAAAAACGGCTGATTTTCGACAAAAGAGATAACACCCCCCCATTACGTCATGCTTCAGAAATGTGGAAAATGGTCCGTTTTCAAATGTTTTATTTTTGAACATCAGTTCACATTTGTAGGTGGATCATCAGTGTTAGAGCTAAAATTAGCATGTTTAAAGTGATTTTCATGCTTCCAGGGGCTCGGGAAGTGAATTAAATACTATTTGGAGGCATTTAATGTTCAATCAAAAACAGCTGATTTTTGACAAAAGAGATAACACCCCCCCATTACGTCATGCTTCAGAAATGTGGAAAATGGTCCGTTTTCAAATGTTTTATTTTTGAATGTCAGTTCACATTTGTAGGTGGATCATCAGTGTTAGAGCTAAAATTAGCATGTTTAAAGTGATTTTCATGCTTCCAGGGGCCCTAAACACAAGATTTATGGAATGGTTAAAAGTGCATGAAAATGGCCAATTTACTCACTCTGAGTTCTCAAAAAGTGTTTCTTCACCCCGGGAAGTTAATTAAATACCATTTGAAGGCATTTAATGTTCGAGCAAAAACAGCTGATTTTCGACAAAAGAGATAACACCCCCCCATTACGTCATGCTTCAGAAATGTGGAAAATGGTCCGTTTTCAAATGTTTTATTTTTGAACATCAGTTCACATTTGTAGGTGGATCATCAGTGTTAGAGCTAAAATTAGCATGTTTAAAGTGATTTTCATGCTTCCAGGGGCTCGGGAAGTGAATTAAATACTATTTGGAGGCATTTAATGTTCAATCAAAAACAGCTGATTTTTGACAAAAGAGATAACACCCCCCCATTACGTCATGCTTCAGAAATGTGGAAAATGGTCCGTTTTCAAATGTTTTATTTTTTAACGTCAGTTCACATTTGTCAGTGGATCATCAGTGTTAGAGCTAAAATTAGCATGTTTAAAGTGATTTTCATGCTTCCAGGGGCCCTAAACCCAAGATTTATGGAATGGTTAAAAGTGCATGAAAATGGCCAATTTACTCACTCTGAGTTCTCAAAAAGGGTTTCTTCACCCCGGGAAGTTAATTAAATACCATTTGGAGGCATTTAATGTTCGAGCAAAAACGGCTGATTTTCGACAAAAGAGATAACACCCCCCCATTACGTCATGCTTCAGAAATGTGGAAAATGGTCCGTTTTCAAATGTTTTATTTTTGAACGTCAGTTCACATTTGTAGGTGGATCATCAGTGTTAGAGCTAAAATTAGCATGTTTAAAGTGATTTTCATGCTTCCAGGGGCTCGGGAAGTGAATTAAATACTATTTGGAGGAATTTAATGTTCAATCAAAAACAGCTGATTTTTGACAAAAGAGATAACACCCCCCCATTACGTCATGCTTCAGAAATGTGGAAAATGGTCCGTTTTCAAATGTTTTATTTTTGAACGTCAGTTCACATTTGTAGGTGGATCATCAGTGTTAGAGCTAAAATTAGCATGTTTAAAGTGATTTTCATGCTTCCAGGTGCCCTAAACACAAGATTTATGGAATGGTTAAAAGTGCATGAAAATGGCCAATTTACTCACTCTGAGTTCTCAAAAAGGGTTTCTTCACCCCGGGAAGTTAATTAAATACCATTTGGAGGCATTTAATGTTCGAGCAAAAACGGCTGATTTTCGACAAAAGAGATAACACCCCCCCATTACGTCATGCTTCAGAAATGTGGAAAATGGTCCGTTTTCAAATGTTTTATTTTTGAACGTCAGTTCACATTTGTAGGTGGATCATCAGTGTTAGAGCTAAAATTAGCATGTTTAAAGTGATTTTCATGCTTCCAGGGGCCCTAAACACAAGATTTATGGAATGGTTAAAAGTGCATGAAAACGGCCAATTTACTCACTCTGAGTTCTCAAAAAGGGTTTCTTCACCCCGGGAAGTTAATTAAATACCATTTGGAGGCATTTAATGTTCGAGCAAAAACGGCTGATTTTCGACAAAAGAGATAACACCCCCCCATTACGTCATGCTTCAGAAATGTGGAAAATGGTCCGTTTTCAAATGTTTTATTTTTGAACGTCAGTTCACATTTGTAGGTGGATCATCAGTGTTAGAGCTAAAATTAGCATGTTTAAAGTGATTTTCATGCTTCCAGGGGCCCTAAACACAAGATTTATGGAATGGTTAAAAGTGCATGAAAATGGCCAATTTACTCACTCTGAGTTCTCAAAAAGGGTTTCTTCACCCCGGGAAGTTAATTAAATACCATTTGGAGGCATTTAATGTTCGAGCAAAAACGGCTGATTTTCGACAAAAGAGATGACACCCCCCCATTACGTCATGCTTCAGAAATGTGGAAAATGGTCCGTTTTCAAATGTTTTATTTTTGAACATCAGTTCACATTTGTAGGTGGATCATCAGTGTTAGAGCTAAAATTAGCATGTTTAAAGTGATTTTCATGCTTCCAGGGGCTCGGGAAGTGAATTAAATACTATTTGGAGGCATTTAATGTTCAATCAAAAACAGCTGATTTTTGACAAAAGAGATAACACCCCCCCATTACGTCATGCTTCAGAAATGTGGAAAATGGTCCGTTTTCAAATGTTTTATTTTTGAATGTCAGTTCACATTTGTAGGTGGATCATCAGTGTTAGAGCTAAAATTAGCATGTTTAAAGTGATTTTCATGCTTCCAGGGGCCCTAAACACAAGATTTATGGAATGGTTAAAAGTGCATGAAAATGGCCAATTTACTCACTCTGAGTTCTCAAAAAGTGTTTCTTCACCCCGGGAAGTTAATTAAATACCATTTGAAGGCATTTAATGTTCGAGCAAAAACAGCTGATTTTCGACAAAAGAGATAACACCCCCCCATTACGTCATGCTTCAGAAATGTGGAAAATGGTCCGTTTTCAAATGTTTTATTTTTGAACATCAGTTCACATTTGTAGGTGGATCATCAGTGTTAGAGCTAAAATTAGCATGTTTAAAGTGATTTTCATGCTTCCAGGGGCTCGGGAAGTGAATTAAATACTATTTGGAGGCATTTAATGTTCAATCAAAAACAGCTGATTTTTGACAAAAGAGATAACACCCCCCCATTACGTCATGCTTCAGAAATGTGGAAAATGGTCCGTTTTCAAATGTTTTATTTTTTAACGTCAGTTCACATTTGTCAGTGGATCATCAGTGTTAGAGCTAAAATTAGCATGTTTAAAGTGATT
Source organism: Lissotriton vulgaris (assembly GCF_964263255.1). NCBI lineage: Eukaryota > Metazoa > Chordata > Amphibia > Caudata > Salamandridae > Lissotriton > Lissotriton vulgaris. Next base: position 31,772 of record NW_028255835.1, read on the forward strand.
TTCATGCTTCCAGGGGCCCTAAACCCAAGATTTATGGAATGGTTAAAAGTGCATGAAAATGGCCAATTTACTCACTCTGAGTTCTCAAAAAGGGTTTCTTCACCCCGGGAAGTTAATTAAATACCATTTGGAGGCATTTAATGTTCGAGCAAAAACGGCTGATTTTCGACAAAAGAGATAACACCCCCCCATTACGTCATGCTTCAGAAATGTGGAAAATGGTCCGTTTTCAAATGTTTTATTTTTGAACGTCAGTTCACATTTGTAGGTGGATCATCAGTGTTAGAGCTAAAATTAGCATGTTTAAAGTGATTTTCATGCTTCCAGGGGCTCGGGAAGTGAATTAAATACTATTTGGAGGAATTTAATGTTCAATCAAAAACAGCTGATTTTTGACAAAAGAGATAACACCCCCCCATTACGTCATGCTTCAGAAATGTGGAAAATGGTCCGTTTTCAAATGTTTTATTTTTGAACGTCAGTTCACATTTGTAGGTGGATCATCAGTGTTAGAGCTAAAATTAGCATGTTTAAAGTGATTTTCATGCTTCCAGGGGCTCGGGAAGTGAATTAAATACTATTTGGAGGCATTTAATGTTCAAGCAAAAACAGCTGATTTTTGACAAAAGAGATAACACCCCCCCATTACGTCATGCTTCAGAAATGTGGAAAATGGTCCGTTTTCAAATGTTTTATTTTTGAACGTCAGTTCACATTTGTAGGTGGATCATCAGTGTTAGAGCTAAAATTAGCATGTTTAAAGTGATTTTCATGCTTTCAGGGGCCCTAAACACAAGATTTATGGAATGGTTAAAAGTGCATGAAAATGGCCAATTTACTCACTCTGAGTTCTCAAAAAGGGTTTCTTCACCCCGGGAAGTTAATTAAATACCATTTGGAGGCATTTAATGTTCGAGCAAAAACTGCTGATTTTCGACAAAAGAGATAACACCCCCCCATTACGTCATGCTTCAGAAATGTGGAAAATGGTCCGTTTTCAAATGTTTTATTTTTGAACGTCAGTTCACATTTGTAGGTGGATCATCAGTGTTAGAGCTAAAATTAGCATGTTTAAAGTGATTTTCATGCTTCCAGGGGCTCGGGAAGTGAATTAAATACTATTTGGAGGCATTTAATGTTCAAGCAAAAACAGCTGATTTTTGACAAAAGAGATAACACCCCCCCATTAAGTCATGCTTCAGAAATGTGGAAAATGGTCCGTTTTCAAATGTTTTATTTTTGAACGTCAGTTCACATTTGTAGGTGGATCATCAGTGTTAGAGCTAAAATTAGCATGTTTAAAGTGATTTTCATGCTTTCAGGGGCCCTAAACACAAGATTTATGGAATGGTTAAAAGTGCATGAAAATGGCCAATTTACTCACTCTGAGTTCTCAAAAAGGGTTTCTTCACCCCGGGAAGTTAATTAAATACCATTTGGAGGCATTTAATGTTCGAGCAAAAACGGCTGATTTTCGACAAAAGAGATAACACCCCCCCATTACGTCATGCTTCAGAAATGTGGAAAATGGTCCGTTTTCAAATGTTTTATTTTGGAACGTCAGTTCACATTTGTAGGTGAATCATCAGTGTTAGAGCTAAAATTAGCATGTTTATAGTGATGTTCATGCTTCCAGGGGCTCGGGAAGTGAATTAAATACTATTTGGAGGCATTTAATGTTCAATCAAAAACAGCTGATTTTTGACAAAAGAGATAACACCCCCCCATTACGTCATGCTTCAGAAATGTGGAAAATGGTCCGTTTTCAAATGTTTTATTTTTGAACGTCAGTTCACATTTGTAGGTGGATCATCAGTGTTAGAGCTAAAATTAGCATGTTTAAAGTGATGTTCATGCTTCCAGGGGCTCGGGAAGTGAATTAAATACTATTTGGAGGCATTTAATGTTCAATCAAAAACAGCTGATTTTTGACAAAAGAGATAACACCCCCCCATTACGTCATGCTTCAGAAATGTGGAAAATGGTCCGTTTTCAAATGTTTTATTTTTGAACGTCAGTTCACATTTGTAGGTGGATCATCAGTGTTAGAGCTAAAATTAGCATGTTTAAAGTGATTTTCATGCTTCCAGGGGCCCTAAACACAAGATTTATGGAATGGTTAAAAGTGCATGAAAATGGCCAATTTACTCACTCTGAGTTCTCAAAAAGGGTTTCTTCACCCCGGGAAGTTAATTAAATACCATTTGGAGGCATTTAATGTTCGAGCAAAAACGGCTGATTTTCGACAAAAGAGATAACACCCCCCCATTACGTCATGCTTCAGAAATGTGGAAAATGGTCCGTTTTCAAATGTTTTATTTTTGAACGTCAGTTCACATTTGTAGGTGGATCATCAGTGTTAGAGCTAAAATTAGCATGTTTAAAGTGATTTTCATGCTTCCAGGGGCTCGGGAAGTGAATTAAATACTATTTGGAGGAATTTAATGTTCAATCAAAAACAGCTGATTTTTGACAAAAGAGATAACACCCCCCCCATTACGTCATGCTTCAGAAATGTGGAAAATGGTCCGTTTTCAAATGTTTTATTTTTGAACGTCAGTTCACATTTGTAGGTGGATCATCAGTGTTAGAGCTAAAATTAGCATGTTTAAAGTGATTTTCATGCTTCCAGGTGCCCTAAACACAAGATTTATGGAATGGTTAAAAGTGCATGAAAATGGCCAATTTACTCACTCTGAGTTCTCAAAAAGGGTTTCTTCACCCCGGGAAGTTAATTAAATACCATTTGGAGGCATTTAATGTTCAAGCAAAAACAGCTGATTTTTGACAAAAGAGATAACACCCCCCCATTACGTCATGCTTCAGAAATGTGGAAAATGGTCCGTTTTCAAATGTTTTATTTTTGAACGTCAGTTCACATTTGTAGGTGGATCATCAGTGTTAGAGCTAAAATTAGCATGTTTAAAGTGATTTTCATGCTTTCAGGGGCCCTAAACACAAGATTTATGGAATGGTTAAAAGTGCATGAAAATGGCCAATTTACTCACTCTGAGTTCTCAAAAAGGGTTTCTTCACCCCGGGAAGTTAATTAAATACCATTTGGAGGCATTTAATGTTCGAGCAAAAACGGCTGATTTTCGACAAAAGAGATAACACCCCCCCCATTACGTCATGCTTCAGAAATGTGGAAAATGGTCCGTTTTCAAATGTTTTATTTTTGAACATCAGTTCACATTTGTAGGTGGATCATCAGTGTTAGAGCTAAAATTAGCATGTTTAAAGTGATTTTCATGCTTCCAGGGGCTCGGGAAGTGAATTAAATACTATTTGGAGGCATTTAATGTTCAATCAAAAACAGCTGATTTTCGACAAAAGAGATAACACCCCCCCCCATTACGTCATGCTTCAGAAATGTGGAAAATGGTCCGTTTTCAAATGTTTTATTTTTGAACGTCAGTTCACATTTGTAGGTGGATCATCAGTGTTAGAGCTAAAATTAGCATGTTTAAAGTGATTTTCTCAGCTTCCAGGGGCCCTAAACACAAGATTTATGGAATGGTTAAAAGTGCATGAAAATGGCCAATTTACTCACTCTGAGTTCTCAAAAAGGGTTTCTTCACCCCGGGAAGTTAATTAAATACCATTTGGAGGCATTTAATGTTCGAGCAAAAACGGCTGATTTTCGACAAAAGAGATAACACCCCCCCATTACGTCATGCTTCAGAAATGTGGAAAATGGTCCGTTTTCAAATGTTTTATTTTTGAACGTCAGTTCACATTTGTAGGTGGATCATCAGTGTTAGAGCTAAAATTAGCATGTTTAAAGTGATTTTCATGCTTCCAGGGGCCCTAAACACAAGATTTATGGAATGGTTAAAAGTGCATGAAAATGGCCAATTTACTCACTCTGAGTTCTCAAAAAGGGTTTCTTCACCCCGGGAAGTTAATTAAATACCATTTGGAGGCATTTAATGTTCGAGCAAAAACGGCTGATTTTCGACAAAAGAGATAACACCCCCCCATTACGTCATGCTTCAGAAATGTGGAAAATGGTCCGTTTTCAAATGTTTTATTTTTGAACGTCAGTTCACATTTGTAGGTGGATCATCAGTGTTAGAGCTAAAATTAGCATGTTTAAAGTGATTTTCATGCTTCCAGGGGCCCTAAACACAAGATTTATGGAATGGTTAAAAGTGCATGAAAATGGCCAATTTACTCACTCTGAGTTCTCAAAAAGGGTTTCTTCACCCCGGGAAGTTAATTAAATACCATTTGGAGGCATTTAATGTTCGAGCAAAAACGGCTGATTTTCGACAAAAGAGATAACACCCCCCCATTACGTCATGCTTCAGAAATGTGGAAAATGGTCCGTTTTCAAATGTTTTATTTTTGAACATCAGTTCACATTTGTAGGTGGATCATCAGTGTTAGAGCTAAAATTAGCATGTTTAAAGTGATTTTCATGCTTCCAGGGGCTCGGGAAGTGAATTAAATACTATTTGGAGGCATTTAATGTTCAATCAAAAACAGCTGATTTTTGACAAAAGAGATAACACCCCCCCATTACGTCATGCTTCAGAAATGTGGAAAATGGTCCGTTTTCAAATGTTTTATTTTTGAATGTCAGTTCACATTTGTAGGTGGATCATCAGTGTTAGAGCTAAAATTAGCATGTTTAAAGTGATTTTCATGCTTCCAGGGGCCCTAAACACAAGATTTATGGAATGGTTAAAAGTGCATGAAAATGGCCAATTTACTCACTCTGAGTTCTCAAAAAGTGTTTCTTCACCCCGGGAAGTTAATTAAATACCATTTGAAGGCATTTAATGTTCGAGCAAAAACAGCTGATTTTCGACAAAAGAGATAACACCCCCCCATTACGTCATGCTTCAGAAATGTGGAAAATGGTCCGTTTTCAAATGTTTTATTTTTGAACATCAGTTCACATTTGTAGGTGGATCATCAGTGTTAGAGCTAAAATTAGCATGTTTAAAGTGATTTTCATGCTTCCAGGGGCTCGGGAAGTGAATTAAATACTATTTGGAGGCATTTAATGTTCAATCAAAAACAGCTGATTTTTGACAAAAGAGATAACACCCCCCCATTACGTCATGCTTCAGAAATGTGGAAAATGGTCCGTTTTCAAATGTTTTATTTTTTAACGTCAGTTCACATTTGTCAGTGGATCATCAGTGTTAGAGCTAAAATTAGCATGTTTAAAGTGATTTTCATGCTTCCAGGGGCCCTAAACCCAAGATTTATGGAATGGTTAAAAGTGCATGAAAATGGCCAATTTACTCACTCTGAGTTCTCAAAAAGGGTTTCTTCACCCCGGGAAGTTAATTAAATACCATTTGGAGGCATTTAATGTTCGAGCAAAAACGGCTGATTTTCGACAAAAGAGATAACACCCCCCCATTACGTCATGCTTCAGAAATGTGGAAAATGGTCCGTTTTCAAATGTTTTATTTTTGAACGTCAGTTCACATTTGTAGGTGGATCATCAGTGTTAGAGCTAAAATTAGCATGTTTAAAGTGATTTTCATGCTTCCAGGTGCCCTAAACACAAGATTTATGGAATGGTTAAAAGTGCATGAAAATGGCCAATTTACTCACTCTGAGTTCTCAAAAAGGGTTTCTTCACCCCAGGAAGTTAATTAAATACCATTTGGAGGCATTTAATGTTCGAGCAAAAACTGCTGATTTTCGACAAAAGAGATAACACCCCCCCATTACGTCATGCTTCAGAAATGTGGAAAATGGTCCGTTTTCAAATGTTTTATTTTTGAACGTCAGTTCACATTTGTAGGTGGATCATCAGTGTTAGAGCTAAAATTAGCATGTTTAAAGTGATTTTCATGCTTCCAGGGGCTCGGGAAGTGAATTAAATACTATTTGGAGGCATTTAATGTTCAAGCAAAAACAGCTGATTTTTGACAAAAGAGATAACACCCCCCCATTACGTCATGCTTCAGAAATGTGGAAAATGGTCCGTTTTCAAATGTTTTATTTTGGAACGTCAGTTCACATTTGTAGGTGGATCATCAGTGTTAGAGCTAAAATTAGCATGTTTAAAGTGATTTTCATGCTTTCAGGGGCCCTTAACACAAGATTTATGGAATGGTTAAAAGTGCATGAAAATGGCCAATTTACTCACTCTGAGTTCTCAAAAAGGGTTTCTTCACCCCGGGAAGTTAATTAAATACCATTTGGAGGCATTTAATGTTCGAGCAAAAAGGGCTGATTTTCGACAAAAGAGATAACACCCCCCCATTACGTCATGCTTCAGAAATGTGGAAAATGGTCCGTTTTCAAATGTTTTATTTTTGAATGTCAGTTCACATTTGTAGGTGGATCATCAGTGTTAGAGCTAAAATTAGCATGTTTAAAGTGATTTTCATGCTTCCAGGGGCCCTAAACACAAGATTTATGGAATGGTTAAAAGTGCATGAAAATGGCCAATTTACTCACTCTGAGTTCTCAAAAAGTGTTTCTTCACCCCGGGAAGTTAATTAAATACCATTTGAAGGCATTTAATGTTCGAGCAAAAACAGCTGATTTTCGACAAAAGAGATAACACCCCCCCATTACGTCATGCTTCAGAAATGTGGAAAATGGTCCGTTTTCAAATGTTTTATTTTTGAACATCAGTTCACATTTGTAGGTGGATCATCAGTGTTAGAGCTAAAATTAGCATGTTTAAAGTGATTTTCATGCTTCCAGGGGCTCGGGAAGTGAATTAAATACTATTTGGAGGCATTTAATGTTCAATCAAAAACAGCTGATTTTTGACAAAAGAGATAACACCCCCCCATTACGTCATGCTTCAGAAATGTGGAAAATGGTCCGTTTTCAAATGTTTTATTTTTTAACGTCAGTTCACATTTGTCAGTGGATCATCAGTGTTAGAGCTAAAATTAGCATGTTTAAAGTGATTTTCATGCTTCCAGGGGCCCTAAACCCAAGATTTATGGAATGGTTAAAAGTGCATGAAAATGGCCAATTTACTCACTCTGAGTTCTCAAAAAGGGTTTCTTCACCCCGGGAAGTTAATTAAATACCATTTGGAGGCATTTAATGTTCGAGCAAAAACGGCTGATTTTCGACAAAAGAGATAACACCCCCCCATTACGTCATGCTTCAGAAATGTGGAAAATGGTCCGTTTTCAAATGTTTTATTTTTGAACGTCAGTTCACATTTGTAGGTGGATCATCAGTGTTAGAGCTAAAATTAGCATGTTTAAAGTGATTTTCATGCTTCCAGGGGCTCGGGAAGTGAATTAAATACTATTTGGAGGAATTTAATGTTCAATCAAAAACAGCTGATTTTTGACAAAAGAGATAACACCCCCCCATTACGTCATGCTTCAGAAATGTGGAAAATGGTCCGTTTTCAAATGTTTTATTTTTGAACGTCAGTTCACATTTGTAGGTGGATCATCAGTGTTAGAGCTAAAATTAGCATGTTTAAAGTGATTTTCATGCTTCCAGGTGCCCTAAACACAAGATTTATGGAATGGTTAAAAGTGCATGAAAATGGCCAATTTACTCACTCTGAGTTCTCAAAAAGGGTTTCTTCACCCCGGGAAGTTAATTAAATACCATTTGGAGGCATTTAATGTTCGAGCAAAAACTGCTGATTTTCGACAAAAGAGATAACACCCCCCCATTACGTCATGCTTCAGAAATGTGGAAAATGGTCCGTTTTCAAATGTTTTATTTTTGAACGTCAGTTCACATTTGTAGGTGGATCATCAGTGTTAGAGCTAAAATTAGCATGTTTAAAGTGATTTTCATGCTTCCAGGGGCTCGGGAAGTGAATTAAATACTATTTGGAGGCATTTAATGTTCAAGCAAAAACAGCTGATTTTTGACAAAAGAGATAACACCCCCCCATTACGTCATGCTTCAGAAATGTGGAAAATGGTCCGTTTTCAAATGTTTTATTTTTGAACGTCAGTTCACATTTGTAGGTGGATCATCAGTGTTAGAGCTAAAATTAGCATGTTTAAAGTGATTTTCATGCTTTCAGGGGCCCTAAACACAAGATTTATGGAATGGTTAAAAGTGCATGAAAATGGCCAATTTACTCACTCTGAGTTCTCAAAAAGGGTTTCTTCACCCCGGGAAGTTAATTAAATACCATTTGGAGGCATTTAATGTTCGAGCAAAAACGGCTGATTTTCGACAAAAGAGATAACACCCCCCCATTACGTCATGCTTCAGAAATGTGGAAAATGGTCCGTTTTCAAATGTTTTATTTTGGAACGTCAGTTCACATTTGTAGGTGAATCATCAGTGTTAGAGCTAAAATTAGCATGTTTATAGTGATGTTCATGCTTCCAGGGGCTCGGGAAGTGAATTAAATACTATTTGGAGGCATTTAATGTTCAATCAAAAACAGCTGATTTTTGACAAAAGAGATAACACCCCCCCATTACGTCATGCTTCAGAAATATGGAAAATGGTCCGTTTTAAAATGTTTTATTTTTGAATGTCAGTTCACATTTGTAGGTGGATCATCAGTGTTGGAGCTAAAATTAGCATGTTTAAAGTGATTTTCATGCTTCCAGGGGCCCTAAACACAAGATTTATGGAATGGTTAAAAGTGCATGAAAATGGCCAATTTACTCACTCTGAGTTCTCAAAAAGGGTTTCTTCACCCCGGGAAGTTAATTAAATACCATTTGGAGGCATTTAATGTTCAAGCAAAAACAGCTGATTTTTGACAAAAGAGATAACACCCCCCCATTACGTCATGCTTCAGAAATGTGGAAAATGGTCCGTTTTCAAATGTTTTATTTTTGAACGTCAGTTCACATTTGTAGGTGGATCATCAGTGTTAGAGCTAAAATTAGCATGTTTAAAGTGATTTTCATGCTTTCAGGGGCCCTAAACACAAGATTTATGGAATGGTTAAAAGTGCATGAAAATGGCCAATTTACTCACTCTGAGTTCTCAAAAAGGGTTTCTTCACCCCGGGAAGTTAATTAAATACCATTTGGAGGCATTTAATGTTCGAGCAAAAACGGCTGATTTTCGACAAAAGAGATAACACCCCCCCCATTACGTCATGCTTCAGAAATGTGGAAAATGGTCCGTTTTCAAATGTTTTATTTTTGAACATCAGTTCACATTTGTAGGTGGATCATCAGTGTTAGAGCTAAAATTAGCATGTTTAAAGTGATTTTCATGCTTCCAGGGGCTCGGGAAGTGAATTAAATACTATTTGGAGGCATTTAATGTTCAATCAAAAACAGCTGATTTTCGACAAAAGAGACAACACCCCCCCCATTACGTCATGCTTCAGAAATGTGGAAAATGGTCCGTTTTCAAATGTTTTATTTTTGAACGTCAGTTCACATTTGTAGGTGGATCATCAGTGTTAGAGCTAAAATTAGCATGTTTAAAGTGATTTTCATGCTTCCAGGGGCCCTAAACACAAGATTTATGGAATGGTTAAAAGTGCATGAAAATGGCCAATTTACTCACTCTGAGTTCTCAAAAAGGGTTTCTTCACCCCGGGAAGTTAATTAAATACCATTTGGAGGCATTTAATGTTCGAGCAAAAACGGCTGATTTTTGACAAAAGAGATAACACCCCCCCATTACGTCATGCTTCAGAAATGTGGAAAATGGTCCGTTTTCAAATGTTTTATTTTTGAACGTCAGTTCACATTTGTAGGTGGATCATCAGTGTTAGAGCTAAAATTAGCATGTTTAAAGTGATTTTCATGCTTCCAGGGGCCCTAAACACAAGATTTATGGAATGGTTAAAAGTGCATGAAAATGGCCAATTTACTCACTCTGAGTTCTCAAAAAGGGTTTCTTCACCCCGGGAAGTTAATTAAATACCATTTGGAGGCATTTAATGTTCGAGCAAAAACGGCTGATTTTCGACAAAAGAGATAACACCCCCCATTACGTCATGCTTCAGAAATGTGGAAAATGGTCCGTTTTCAAATGTTTTATTTTTGAACGTCAGTTCACATTTGTAGGTGGATCATCAGTGTTAGAGCTAAAATTAGCATGTTTAAAGTGATTTTCATGCTTCCAGGGGCCCTAAACACAAGATTTATGGAATGGTTAAAAGTGCATGAAAATGGCCAATTTACTCACTCTGAGTTCTCAAAAAGGGTTTCTTCACCCCGGGAAGTTAATTAAATACCATTTGGAGGCATTTAATGTTCGAGCAAAAACGGCTGATTTTCGACAAAAGAGATAACACCCCCCCATTACGTCATGCTTCAGAAATGTGGAAAATGGTCCGTTTTCAAATGTTTTATTTTTGAACATCAGTTCACATTTGTAGGTGGATCATCAGTGTTAGAGCTAAAATTAGCATGTTTAAAGTGATTTTCATGCTTCCAGGGGCTCGGGAAGTGAATTAAATACTATTTGGAGGCATTTAATGTTCAATCAAAAACAGCTGATTTTTGACAAAAGAGATAACACCCCCCCATTACGTCATGCTTCAGAAATGTGGAAAATGGTCCGTTTTCAAATGTTTTATTTTTGAATGTCAGTTCACATTTGTAGGTGGATCATCAGTGTTAGAGCTAAAATTAGCATGTTTAAAGTGATTTTCATGCTTCCAGGGGCCCTAAACACAAGATTTATGGAATGGTTAAAAGTGCATGAAAATGGCCAATTTACTCACTCTGAGTTCTCAAAAAGTGTTTCTTCACCCCGGGAAGTTAATTAAATACCATTTGAAGGCATTTAATGTTCGAGCAAAAACAGCTGATTTTCGACAAAAGAGATAACACCCCCCCATTACGTCATGCTTCAGAAATGTGGAAAATGGTCCGTTTTCAAATGTTTTATTTTTGAACATCAGTTCACATTTGTAGGTGGATCATCAGTGTTAGAGCTAAAATTAGCATGTTTAAAGTGATTTTCATGCTTCCAGGGGCTCGGGAAGTGAATTAAATACTATTTGGACGCATTTAATGTTCAATCAAAAACAGCTGATTTTTGACAAAAGAGATAACACCCCCCCATTACGTCATGCTTCAGAAATGTGGAAAATGGTCCGTTTTCAAATGTTTTATTTTTGAACGTCAGTTCACATTTGTAGGTGGATCATCAGTGTTAGAGCTAAAATTAGCATGTTTAAAGTGATTTTCATGCTTCCAGGTGCCCTAAACACAAGATTTATGGAATGGTTAAAAGTGCATGAAAATGGCCAATTTACTCACTCTGAGTTCTCAAAAAGGGTTTCTTCACCCCGGGAAGTTAATTAAATACCATTTGGAGGCATTTAATGTTCGAGCAAAAACTGCTGATTTTCGACAAAAGAGATAACACCCCCCCATTACGTCATGCTTCAGAAATGTGGAAAATGGTCCGTTTTCAAATGTTTTATTTTTGAACGTCAGTTCACATTTGTAGGTGGATCATCAGTGTTAGAGCTAAAATTAGCATGTTTAAAGTGATTTTCATGCTTCCAGGGGCTCGGGAAGTGAATTAAATACTATTTGGAGGCATTTAATGTTCAAGCAAAAACAGCTGATTTTTGACAAAAGAGATAACACCCCCCCATTACGTCATGCTTCAGAAATGTGGAAAATGGTCCGTTTTCAAATGTTTTATTTTTGAACGTCAGTTCACATTTGTAGGTGGATCATCAGTGTTAGAGCTAAAATTAGCATGTTTAAAGTGATTTTCATGCTTTCAGGGGCCCTAAACACAAGATTTATGGAATGGTTAAAAGTGCATGAAAATGGCCAATTTACTCACTCTCAGTTCTCAAAAAGGGTTTCTTCACCCCGGGAAGTTAATTAAATACCATTTGGAGGCATTTAATGTTCGAGCAAAAACGGCTGATTTTCGACAAAAGAGATAACACCCCCCCATTACGTCATGCTTCAGAAATGTGGAAAATGGTCCGTTTTCAAATGTTTTATTTTGGAACGTCAGTTCACATTTGTAGGTGAATCATCAGTGTTAGAGCTAAAATTAGCATGTTTATAGTGATGTTCATGCTTCCAGGGGCTCGGGAAGTGAATTAAATACTATTTGGAGGCATTTAATGTTCAATCAAAAACAGCTGATTTTTGACAAAAGAGATAACACCCCCCATTACGTCATGCTTCAGAAATGTGGAAAATGGTCCGTTTTCAAATGTTTTATTTTTGAACGTCAGTTCACATTTGTAGGTGGATCATCAGTGTTAGAGCTAAAATTAGCATGTTTAAAGTGATGTTCATGCTTCCAGGGGCTCGGGAAGTGAATTAAATACTATTTGGAGGCATTTAATGTTCAATCAAAAACAGCTGATTTTTGACAAAAGAGATAACACCCCCCCATTACGTCATGCTTCAGAAATGTGGAAAATGGTCCGTTTTCAAATGTTTTATTTTTGAACGTCAGTTCACATTTGTAGGTGGATCATCAGTGTTAGAGCTAAAATTAGCATGTTTAAAGTGATTTTCATGCTTCCAGGGGCCCTAAACACAAGATTTATGGAATGGTTAAAAGTGCATGAAAATGGCCAATTTACTCACTCTGAGTTCTCAAAAAGGGTTTCTTCACCCCGGGAAGTTAATTAAATACCATTTGGAGGCATTTAATGTTCGAGCAAAAACGGCTGATTTTCGACAAAAGAGATAACACCCCCCCATTACGTCATGCTTCAGAAATGTGGAAAATGGTCCGTTTTCAAATGTTTTATTTTTGAACGTCAGTTCACATTTGTAGGTGGATCATCAGTGTTAGAGCTAAAATTAGCATGTTTAAAGTGATTTTCATGCTTCCAGGGGCTCGGGAAGTGAATTAAATACTATTTGGAGGAATTTAATGTTCAATCAAAAACAGCTGATTTTTGACAAAAGAGATAACACCCCCCCATTACGTCATGCTTCAGAAATGTGGAAAATGGTCCGTTTTCAAATGTTTTATTTTTGAACGTCAGTTCACATTTGTAGGTGGATCATCAGTGTTAGAGCTAAAATTAGCATGTTTAAAGTGATTTTCATGCTTCCAGGTGCCCTAAACACAAGATTTATGGAATGGTTAAAAGTGCATGAAAATGGCCAATTTACTCACTCTGAGTTCTCAAAAAGGGTTTCTTCACCCCGGGAAGTTAATTAAATACCATTTGGAGGCATTTAATGTTCAAGCAAAAACAGCTGATTTTTGACAAAAGAGATAACACCCCCCCATTACGTCATGCTTCAGAAATGTGGAAAATGGTCCGTTTTCAAATGTTTTATTTTTGAACGTCAGTTCACATTTGTAGGTGGATCATCAGTGTTAGAGCTAAAATTAGCATGTTTAAAGTGATTTTCATGCTTTCAGGGGCCCTAAACACAAGATTTATGGAATGGTTAAAAGTGCATGAAAATGGCCAATTTACTCACTCTGAGTTCTCAAAAAGGGTTTCTTCACCCCGGGAAGTTAATTAAATACCATTTGGAGGCATTTAATGTTCGAGCAAAAACGGCTGATTTTCGACAAAAGAGATAACACCCCCCCCATTACGTCATGCTTCAGAAATGTGGAAAATGGTCCGTTTTCAAATGTTTTATTTTTGAACATCAGTTCACATTTGTAGGTGGATCATCAGTGTTAGAGCTAAAATTAGCATGTTTAAAGTGATTTTCATGCTTCCAGGGGCTCGGGAAGTGAATTAAATACTATTTGGAGGCATTTAATGTTCAAGCAAAAACAGCTGATTTTTGACAAAAGAGATAACACCCCCCATTACGTCATGCTTCAGAAATGTGGAAAATGGTCCGTTTTCAAATGTTTTATTTTTGAACATCAGTTCACATTTGTAGGTGGATCATCAGTGTTAGAGCTAAAATTAGCATGTTTAAAGTGATTTTCATGCTTCCAGGGGCTCGGGAAGTGAATTAAATACTATTTGGAGGCATTTAATGTTCAAGCAAAAACAGCTGATTTTTGACAAAAGAGATAACACCCCCCCCATTACGTCATGCTTCAGAAATGTGGAAAATGGTCCGTTTTCAAATGTTTTATTTTGGAACGTCAGTTCACATTTGTAGGCGGATCATCAGTGTTAGAGCTAAAATTAGCATGTTTAAAGTGATTTTCATGCTTTCAGGGGCCCTAAACACAAGATTTATGGAATGGTTAAAAGTGCATGAAAATGGCCAATTTACTCACTCTGAGTTCTCAAAAAGGGTTTCTTCACCCCGGGAAGTTAATTAAATACCATTTGGAGGCATTTAATGTTCGAGCAAAAACGGCTGATTTTCGACAAAAGAGATAACACCCCCCCATTACGTCATGCTTCAGAAATGTGGAAAATGGTCCGTTTTCAAATGTTTTATTTTTGAATGTCAGTTCACATTTGTAGGTGGATCATCAGTGTTAGAGCTAAAATTAGCATGTTTAAAGTGATTTTCATGCTTCCAGGGGCCCTAAACACAAGATTTATGGAATGGTTAAAAGTGCATGAAAATGGCCAATTTACTCACTCTGAGTTCTCAAAAAGTGTTTCTTCACCCCGGGAAGTTAATTAAATACCATTTGAAGGCATTTAATGTTCGAGCAAAAACAGCTGATTTTCGACAAAAGAGATAACACCCCCCCATTACGTCATGCTTCAGAAATGTGGAAAATGGTCCGTTTTCAAATGTTTTATTTTTGAACATCAGTTCACATTTGTAGGTGGATCATCAGTGTTAGAGCTAAAATTAGCATGTTTAAAGTGATTTTCATGCTTCCAGGGGCTCGGGAAGTGAATTAAATACTATTTGGAGGCATTTAATGTTCAATCAAAAACAGCTGATTTTTGACAAAAGAGATAACACCCCCCCCATTACGTCATGCTTCAGAAATGTGGAAAATGGTCCGTTTTCAAATGTTTTATTTTTTAACGTCAGTTCACATTTGTCAGTGGATCATCAGTGTTAGAGCTAAAATTAGCATGTTTAAAGTGATTTTCATGCTTCCAGGGGCCCTAAACCCAAGATTTATGGAATGGTTAAAAGTGCATGAAAATGGCCAATTTACTCACTCTGAGTTCTCAAAAAGGGTTTCTTCACCCCGGGAAGTTAATTAAATACCATTTGGAGGCATTTAATGTTCGAGCAAAAACGGCTGATTTTCGACAAAAGAGATAACACCCCCCCATTACGTCATGCTTCAGAAATGTGGAAAATGGTCCGTTTTCAAATGTTTTATTTTTGAACGTCAGTTCACATTTGTAGGTGGATCATCAGTGTTAGAGCTAAAATTAGCATGTTTAAAGTGATTTTCATGCTTCCAGGGGCTCGGGAAGTGAATTAAATACTATTTGGAGGAATTTAATGTTCAATCAAAAACAGCTGATTTTTGACAAAAGAGATAACACCCCCCCATTACGTCATGCTTCAGAAATGTGGAAAATGGTCCGTTTTCAAATGTTTTATTTTTGAACGTCAGTTCACATTTGTAGGTGGATCATAAGTGTTAGAGCTAAAATTAGCATGTTTAAAGTGATTTTCATGCTTCCAGGTGCCCTAAACACAAGATTTATGGAATGGTTAAAAGTGCATGAAAATGGCCAATTTACTCACTCTGAGTTCTCAAAAAGGGTTTCTTCACCCCGGGAAGTTAATTAAATACCATTTGGAGGCATTTAATGTTCGAGCAAAAACTGCTGATTTTCGACAAAAGAGATAACACCCCCCCATTACGTCATGCTTCAGAAATGTGGAAAATGGTCCGTTTTCAAATGTTTTATTTTTGAACGTCAGTTCACATTTGTAGGTGGATCATCAGTGTTAGAGCTAAAATTAGCATGTTTAAAGTGATTTTCATGCTTCCAGGGGCTCGGGAAGTGAATTAAATACTATTTGGAGGCATTTAATGTTCAAGCAAAAACAGCTGATTTTTGACAAAAGAGATAACACCCCCCCATTACGTCATGCTTCAGAAATGTGGAAAATGGTCCGTTTTCAAATGTTTTATTTTTGAACGTCAGTTCACATTTGTAGGTGGATCATCAGTGTTAGAGCTAAAATTAGCATGTTTAAAGTGATTTTCATGCTTTCAGGGGCCCTAAACACAAGATTTATGGAATGGTTAAAAGTGCATGAAAATGGCCAATTTACTCACTCTGAGTTCTCAAAAAGGGTTTCTTCACCCCGGGAAGTTAATTAAATACCATTTGGAGGCATTTAATGTTCGAGCAAAAACGGCTGATTTTCGACAAAAGAGATAACACCCCCCCATTACGTCATGCTTCAGAAATGTGGAAAATGGTCCGTTTTCAAATGTTTTATTTTGGAACGTCAGTTCACATTTGTAGGTGAATCATCAGTGTTAGAGCTAAAATTAGCATGTTTATAGTGATGTTCATGCTTTCAGGGGCTCGGGAAGTGAATTAAATACTATTTGGAGGCATTTAATGTTCAATCAAAAACAGCTGATTTTTGACAAAAGAGATAACACCCCCCCATTACGTCATGCTTCAGAAATATGGAAAATGGTCCGTTTTAAAATGTTTTATTTTTGAATGTCAGTTCACATTTGTAGGTGGATCATCAGTGTTGGAGCTAAAATTAGCATGTTTAAAGTGATTTTCATGCTTCCAGGGGCCCTAAACACAAGATTTATGGAATGGTTAAAAGTGCATGAAAATGGCCAATTTACTCACTCTGAGTTCTCAAAAAGGGTTTCTTCACCCCGGGAAGTTAATTAAATACCATTTGGAGGCATTTAATGTTCGAGCAAAAACGGCTGATTTTCGACAAAAGAGATAACACCCCCCCATTACGTCATGCTTCAGAAATGTGAAAAATGGTCCGTTTTCAAATGTTTTATTTTTGAACGTCAGTTCACATTTGTAGGTGGATCATCAGTGTTAGAGCTAAAATTAGCATGTTTAAAGTGATTTTCATGCTTCCAGGGGCCCTAAACACAAGATTTATGGAATGGTTAAAAGTGCATGAAAATGGCCAATTTACTCACTCTGAGTTCTCAAAAAGGGTTTCTTCACCCCGGGAAGTTAAATAAATACCATTTGGAGGCATTTAATGTTCGAGCAAAAACGGCTGATTTTCGACAAAAGAGATAACACCCCCCCATTACGTCATGCTTCAGAAATGTGGAAAATGGTCCGTTTTCAAATGTTTTATTTTTGAACGTCAGTTCACATTTGTAGGTGGATCATCAGTGTTAGAGCTAAAATTAGCATGTTTAAAGTGATTTTCATGCTTCCAGGGGCTCGGGAAGTGAATTAAATACTATTTGGAGGCATTTAATGTTCAATCAAAAACAGCTGATTTTTGACAAAAGAGATAAAACCCCCCCATTACGTCATGCTTCAGAAATGTGGAAAATGGTCCGTTTTCAAATGTTTTATTTTTGAACGTCAGTTCACATTTGTAGGTGGATCATCAGTGTTAGAGCTAAAATTAGCATGTTTAAAGTGATTTTCATGCTTCCAGGGGCCCTAAACACAAGATTTATGGAATGGTTAAAAGTGCATGAAAATGGCCAATTTACTCACTCTGAGTTCTCAAAAAGGGTTTCTTCACCCCGGGAAGTTAATTAAATACCATTTGGAGGCATTTAATGTTCGAGCAAAAACAGCTGATTTTCGACAAAAGAGATAACACCCCCCCATTACGTCATGCTTCAGAAATGTGGAAAATGGTCCGTTTTCAAATGTTTTATTTTTGAACATCAGTTCACATTTGTAGGTGGATCATCAGTGTTAGAGCTAAAATTAGCATGTTTAAAGTGATTTTCATGCTTCCAGGGGCTCGGGAAGTGAATTAAATACTATTTGGAGGCATTTAATGTTCAATCAAAAACAGCTGATTTTTGACAAAAGAGATAACACCCCCCCATTACGTCATGCTTCAGAAATGTGGAAAATGGTCCGTTTTCAAATGTTTTATTTTTTAACGTCAGTTCACATTTGTCAGTGGATCATCAGTGTTAGAGCTAAAATTAGCATGTTTAAAGTGATTTTCATGCTTCCAGGGGCCCTAAACCCAAGATTTATGGAATGGTTAAAAGTGCATGAAAATGGCCAATTTACTCACTCTGAGTTCTCAAAAAGGGTTTCTTCACCCCGGGAAGTTAATTAAATACCATTTGGAGGCATTTAATGTTCGAGCAAAAACGGCTGATTTTCGACAAAAGAGATAACACCCCCCCATTACGTCATGCTTCAGAAATGTGGAAAATGGTCCGTTTTCAAATGTTTTATTTTGGAACGTCAGTTCACATTTGTAGGTGAATCATCAGTGTTAGAGCTAAAATTAGCATGTTTATAGTGATTTTCATGCTTCCAGGGGCTCGGGAAGTGCATTAAATACTATTTGGAGGCATTTAATGTTCAATCAAAAACAGCTGATTTTTGACAAAAGAGATAACACCCCCCCATTACGTCATGCTTCAGAAATATGGAAAATGGTCCGTTTTAAAATGTTTTATTTTTGAATGTCAGTTCACATTTGTAGGTGGATCATCAGTGTTGGAGCTAAAATTAGCATGTTTAAAGTGATTTTCATGCTTCCAGGGGCCCTAAACACAAGATTTATGGAATGGTTAAAAGTGCATGAAAATGGCCAATTTACTCACTCTGAGTTCTCAAAAAGGGTTTCTTCACCCCGGGAAGTTAATTAAATACCATTTGGAGGCATTTAATGTTCGAGCAAAAACGGCTGATTTTCGACAAAAGAGATAACACCCCCCCATTACGTCATGCTTCAGAAATGTGAAAAATGATCCGTTTTCAAATGTTTTATTTTTGAACGTCAGTTCACATTTGTAGGTGGATCATCAGTGTTAGAGCTAAAATTAGCATGTTTAAAGTGATTTTCATGCTTCCAGGGGCTCGGGAAGTGAATTAAATACTATTTGGAGGCATTTAATGTTTAAGCAAAAACAGCTGATTTTTGACAAAAGAGATAACACCCCCCCATTACGTCATGCTTCAGAAATGTGGAAAATGGTCCGCTTTCAAATGTTTTATTTTTGAATGTCAGTTCACATTTGTAGGTGGATCATCAGTGTTAGAGCTAAAATTAGCATGTTTAAAGTGATTTTCATGCTTCCAGGGGCCCTAAACACAAGATTTATGGAATGGTTAAAAGTGCATGAAAATGGCCAATTTACTCACTCTGAGTTCTCAAAAAGGGTTTCTTCACCCCGGGAAGTTAATTAAATACCATTTGGAGGCATTTAATGTTCGAGCAAAAACGGCTGATTTTCGACAAAAGAGATAACACCCCCCCATTACGTCATGCTTCAGAAATGTGGAAAATGGTCCGTTTTCAAATGTTTTATTTTTGAACGTCAGTTCACATTTGTAGGTGGATCATCAGTGTTAGAGCTAAAATTAGCATGTTTAAAGTGATTTTCATGCTTCCAGGGGCTCGGGAAGTGAATTAAATACTATTTGGAGGCATTTAATGTTCAAGCAAAAACAGCTGATTTTTGACAAAAGAGATAACACCCCCCCATTACGTCATGCTTCAGAAATGTGGAAAATGGTCCGTTTTCAAATGTTTTATTTTTGAACGTCAGTTCACATTTGTCGGTGGATCATCAGTGTTAGAGCTAAAATTAGCATGTTTAAAGTGATTTTCATGCTTCCAGGGGCCCTAAACACAAGATTTATGGAATGGTTAAAAGTGCATGAAAATGGCCAATTTACTCACTCTGAGTTCTCAAAAAGGGTTTCTTCACCCCGGGAAGTTAATTAAATACCATTTGGAGGCATTTAATGTTCGAGCAAAAACGGCTGATTTTCGACAAAAGAGATAACACCCCCCCATTACGTCATGCTTCAGAAATGTGGAAAATGGTCCGTTTTCAAATGTTTCATTTTTGAACGTCAGTTCACATTTGTAGGTGGATCATCAGTGTTAGAGCTAAAATTAGCATGTTTAAAGTGATTTTCATGCTTCCAGGGGCCCTAAACACAAGATTTATGGAATGGTTAAAAGTGCATGAAAATGGCCAATTTACTCACTCTGAGTTCTCAAAAAGGGTTTCTTCACCCCGGGAAGTTAATTAAATACCATTTGGAGGCATTTAATGTTCGAGCAAAAACGGCTGATTTTCGACAAAAGAGATAACACCCCCCCCATTACGTCATGCTTCAGAAATGTGGAAAATGGTCCGTTTTCAAATGTTTTATTTTTAAACATCAGTTCACATTTGTAGGTGGATCATCAGTGTTAGAGCTAAAATTAGCATGTTTAAAGTGATTTTCATGCTTCCAGGGGCTCGGGAAGTGAATTAAATACTATTTGGAGGCATTTAATGTTCAATCAAAAACAGCTGATTTTTGACAAAAGAGATAACACCCCCCCATTACGTCATGCTTCAGAAATGTGGAAAATGGTCCATTTTCAAATGTTTTATTTTTTAACGTCAGTTCACATTTGTAGGTGGATCATCAGTGTTAGAGCTAAAATTAGCATGTTTAAAGTGATTTTCATGCTTCCAGGGGCCCTAAACACAAGATTTATGGAATGGTTAAAAGTGCAAGAAAATGGCCAATTTACTCACTCTGAGTTCTCAAAAAGGGTTTCTTCACCCCGGGAAGTTAATTAAATACCATTTGGAGGCATTTAATGTTCGAGCAAAAACGGCTGATTTTCGACAAAAGAGATAACACCCCCCCATTACGTCATGCTTCAGAAATGTGGAAAATGGTCCGTTTTCAAATGTTTTATTTTTGAACGTCAGTTCACATTTGTAGGTGGATCATCAGTGTTAGAGCTAAAATTAGCATGTTTAAAGTGATTTTCATGCTTCCAGGGGCTCGGGAAGTGAATTAAATACTATTTGGAGGCATTTAATGTTCAATCAAAGACAGCTGATTTTTGACAAAAGAGATAACACCCCCCCATTACGTCATGCTTCAGAAATGTGGAAAATGGTCCGTTTTCAAATGTTTTATTTTTGAACGTCAGTTCACATTTGTAGGTGGATCATCAGTGTTAGAGCTAAAATTAGCATGTTTAAAGTGATTTTCATGCTTCCAGGGGCCCTAAACACAAGATTTATGGAATGGTTAAAAGTGCATGAAAATGGCCAATTTACTCACTCTGAGTTCTCAAAAAGTGTTTCTTCACCCCGGGAAGTTAATTAAATACCATTTGAAGGCATTTAATGTTCGAGCAAAAACAGCTGATTTTCGACAAAAGAGATAACACCCCCCCATTACGTCATGCTTCAGAAATGTGGAAAATGGTCCGTTTTCAAATGTTTTATTTTTTAACATCAGTTCACATTTGTAGGTGGATCATCAGTGTTAGAGCTAAAATTAGCATGTTTAAAGTGATTTTCATGCTTCCAGGGGCTCGGGAAGTGAATTAAATACTATTTGGAGGCATTTAATGTTCAATCAAAAACAGCTGATTTTTGACAAAATAGATAACACCCCCCCATTACGTCATGCTTCAGAAATGTGGAAAATGGTCCGTTTTCAAATGTTTTATTTTTTTATGTCAGTTCACATTTGTCAGTGGATCATCAGTGTTAGAGCTAAAATTAGCATGTTTAAAGTGATTTTCATGCTTCCAGGGGCCCTAAACACAAGATTTATGGAATGGTTAAAAGTGCATGAAAATGGCCAATTTACTCACTCTGAGTTCTCAAAAAGGGTTTCTTCACCCCGGGAAGTTAATTAAATACCATTTGGAGGCATTTAATGTTCGAGCAAAAACGGCTGATTTTCGACAAAAGAGATAACACCCCCCATTACGTCATGCTTCAGAAATGTGGAAAATGGTCCGTTTTTAAATGTTTTATTTTGGAACGTCAGTTCATATTTGTAGGTGAATCATCAGTGTTAGAGCTAAAATTAGCATGTTTATAGTGATGTTCATGCTTCCAGGGGCTCGGGAAGTGAATTAAATACTATTTGGAGGCATTTAATGTTCAATCAAAAACAGCTGATTTTTGACAAAAGAGATAACACCCCCCCATTACGTCATGCTTCAGAAATGTGGAAAATGGTCCGTTTTAAAATGTTTTATTTTTGAATGTCAGTTCACATTTGTAGGTGGATCATCAGTGTTGGAGCTAAAATTAGCATGTTTGAAGTGATTTTCATGCTTCCAGGGGCCCTAAACACAAGATTTATGGAATGGTTAAAAGTGCATGAAAATGGCCAATTTACTCACTCTGAGTTCTCAAAAAGGGTTTCTTCACCCCGGGAAGTTAATTAAATACCATTTGGAGGCATATAATGTTCGAGCAAAAACGGCTGATTTTCGACAAAAGAGATAACACCCCCCCATTACGTCATGCTTCAGAAATGTGGAAAATGGTCCGTTTTCAAATGTTTTATTTTTGAACGTCAGTTCACATTTGTAGGTGGATCATCAGTGTTAGAGCTAAAATTAGCATGTTTAAAGTGATTTTCATGCTTCCAGGGGCCCTAAACACAAGATTTATGGAATGGTTAAAAGTGCATGAAAATGGCCAATTTACTCACTCTGAGTTCTCAAAAAGGGTTTCTTCACCCCGGGAAGTTAATTAAATACCATTTGGAGGCATTTAATGTTCGAGCAAAAACGGCTGATTTTCGACAAAAGAGATAACACCCCCCCATTACGTCATGCTTCAGAAATGTGGAAAATGGTCCGTTTTCAAATGTTTTATTTTTGAACATCAGTTCACATTTGTAGGTGGATCATCAGTGTTAGAGCTAAAATTAGCATGTTTAAAGTGATTTTCATGCTTCCAGGGGCTCGGGAAGTGAATTAAATACTATTTGGAGGCATTTAATGTTCAATCAAAAACAGCTGATTTTTGACAAAAGAGATAACACCCCCCCATTACGTCATGCTTCAGAAATGTGGAAAATGGTCCGTTTTCAAATGTTTTATTTTTTAACGTCAGTTCACATTTGTAGGTGGATCATCAGTGTTAGAGCTAAAATTAGCATGTTTAAAGTGATTTTCATGCTTCCAGGGGCCCTAAACACAAGATTTATGGAATGGTTAAAAGTGCATGAAAATGGCCAATTTACTCACTCTGAGTTCTCAAAAAGGGTTTCTTCACCCCGGGAAGTTAATTAAATACCATTTGGAGGCATTTAATGTTCGAGCAAAAACGGCTGATTTTCGACAAAAGAGATAACACCCCCCCATTACGTCATGCTTCAGAAATGTGGAAAATGGTCCGTTTTCAAATGTTTTATTTTTGAACATCAGTTCACATTTGTAGGTGGATCATCAGTGTTAGAGCTAAAATTAGCATGTTTAAAGTGATTTTCATGCTTCCAGGGGCTCGGGAAGTGAATTAAATACTATTTGGAGTCATTTAATGTTCAATCAAAAACAGCTGATTTTTGACAAAAGAGATAACACCCCCCCATTACGTCATGCTTCAGAAATGTGGAAAATGGTCCGTTTTCAAATGTTTTATTTTTTAACGTCAGTTCACATTTGTAGGTGGATCATCAGTGTTAGAGCTAAAATTAGCATGTTTAAAGTGATTTTCATGCTTCCAGGGGCCCTAAACACAAGATTTATGGAATGGTTAAAAGTGCATGAAAATGGCCAATTTACTCACTCTGAGTTCTCAAAAAGGGTTTCTTCACCCCGGGAAGTTAATTAAATACCATTTGGAGGCATTTAATGTTCGAGCAAAAACGGCTGATTTTCGACAAAAGAGATAACACCCCCCCATTACGTCATGCTTCAGAAATGTGGAAAATGGTCCGTTTTCAAATGTTTTATTTTTGAACGTCAGTTCACATTTGTAGGTGGATCATCAGTGTTAGAGCTAAAATTAGCATGTTTAAAGTGATTTTCATGCTTCCAGGGGCTCGGGAAGTGAATTAAATACTATTTGGAGGCATTTATTGTTCAAGCAAAAACAGCTGATTTTTGACAAAAGAGATAACACCCCCCCATTACGTCATGCTTCAGAAATGTGGAAAATGGTCCGTTTTCAAATGTTTTATTTTTGAACGTCAGTTCACATTTGTAGGTGGATCATCAGTGTTAGAGCTAAAATTAGCATGTTTAAAGTGATTTTCATGCTTTCAGGGGCCCTAAACACAAGATTTATGGAATGGTTAAAAGTGCATGAAAATGGCCAATTTACTCACTCTGAGTTCTCAAAAAGGGTTTCTTCACCCCGGAAAGTTAATTAAATACCATTTGGAGGCATTTAATGTTCGAGCAAAAACGGCTGATTTTCGACAAAAGAGATAACACCCCCCCATTACGTCATGCTTCAGAAATGTGGAAAATGGTCCGTTTTCAAATGTTTTATTTTGGAACGTCAGTTCACATTTGTAGGTGAATCATCAGTGTTAGAGCTAAAATTAGCATGTTTATAGTGATGTTCATGCTTCCAGGGGCTCGGGAAGTGAATTAAATACTATTTGGAGGCATTTAATGTTCAATCAAAAACAGCTGATTTTTGACAAAAGAGATAACACCCCCCCATTACGTCATGCTTCAGAAATATGGAAAATGGTCCGTTTTAAAATGTTTTATTTTTGAATGTCAGTTCACATTTGTAGGTGGATCATCAGTGTTGGAGCTAAAATTAGCATGTTTAAAGTGATTTTCATGCTTCCAGGGGCCCTAAACACAAGATTTATGGAATGGTTAAAAGTGCATGAAAATGGCCAATTTACTCACTCTGAGTTCTCAAAAAGGGTTTCTTCACCCCGGGAAGTTAATTAAATACCATTTGGAGGCATTTAATGTTCGAGCAAAAACGGCTGATTTTCGACAAAAGAGATAACACCCCCCCATTACGTCATGCTTCAGAAATGTGAAAAATGGTCCGTTTTCAAATGTTTTATTTTTGAACGTCAGTTCACATTTGTAGGTGGATCATCAGTGTTAGAGCTAAAATTAGCATGTTTAAAGTGATTTTCATGCTTCCAGGGGCCCTAAACACAAGATTTATGGAATGGTTAAAAGTGCATGAAAATGGCCAATTTACTCACTCTGAGTTCTCAAAAAGGGTTTCTTCACCCCGGGAAGTTAAATAAATACCATTTGGAGGCATTTAATGTTCGAGCAAAAACGGCTGATTTTCGACAAAAGAGATAACACCCCCCCATTACGTCATGCTTCAGAAATGTGGAAAATGGTCCGTTTTCAAATGTTTTATTTTTGAACGTCAGTTCACATTTGTAGGTGGATCATCAGTGTTAGAGCTAAAATTAGCATGTTTAAAGTGATTTTCATGCTTCCAGGGGCTCGGGAAGTGAATTAAATACTATTTGGAGGCATTTAATGTTCAATCAAAAACAGCTGATTTTTGACAAAAGAGATAAAACCCCCCCATTACGTCATGCTTCAGAAATGTGGAAAATGGTCCGTTTTCAAATGTTTTATTTTTGAACGTCAGTTCACATTTGTAGGTGGATCATCAGTGTTAGAGCTAAAATTAGCATGTTTAAAGTGATTTTCATGCTTCCAGGGGCCCTAAACACAAGATTTATGGAATGGTTAAAAGTGCATGAAAATGGCCAATTTACTCACTCTGAGTTCTCAAAAAGGGTTTCTTCACCCCGGGAAGTTAATTAAATACCATTTGGAGGCATTTAATGTTCGAGCAAAAACAGCTGATTTTCGACAAAAGAGATAACACCCCCCCATTACGTCATGCTTCAGAAATGTGGAAAATGGTCCGTTTTCAAATGTTTTATTTTTGAACATCAGTTCACATTTGTAGGTGGATCATCAGTGTTAGAGCTAAAATTAGCATGTTTAAAGTGATTTTCATGCTTCCAGGGGCTCGGGAAGTGAATTAAATACTATTTGGAGGCATTTAATGTTCAATCAAAAACAGCTGATTTTTGACAAAAGAGATAACACCCCCCCATTACGTCATGCTTCAGAAATGTGGAAAATGGTCCGTTTTCAAATGTTTTATTTTTTAACGTCAGTTCACATTTGTCAGTGGATCATCAGTGTTAGAGCTAAAATTAGCATGTTTAAAGTGATTTTCATGCTTCCAGGGGCCCTAAACCCAAGATTTATGGAATGGTTAAAAGTGCATGAAAATTGCCAATTTACTCACTCTGAGTTCTCAAAAAGGGTTTCTTCACCCCGGGAAGTTAATTAAATACCATTTGGAGGCATTTAATGTTCGAGCAAAAACGGCTGATTTTCGACAAAAGAGATAACACCCCCCCATTACGTCATGCTTCAGAAATGTGGAAAATGGTCCGTTTTCAAATGTTTTATTTTCGAACGTCAGTTCACATTTGTAGGTGAATCATCAGTGTTAGAGCTAAAATTAGCATGTTTATAGTGATGTTCATGCTTCCAGGGGCTCGGGAAGTGAATTAAATACTATTTGGAGGCATTTAATGTTCAATCAAAAACAGCTGATTTTTGACAAAAGAGATAACACCCCCCCATTACGTCATGCTTCACAAATGTGGAAAATGGTCCGTTTTAAAATGTTTTATTTTTGAATGTCAGTTCACATTTGTAGGTGGATCATCAGTGTTGGAGCTAAAATTAGCATGTTTAAAGTGATTTTCATGCTTCCAGGGGCCCTAAACACAGGATTTATGGAATGGTTAAAAGTGCATGAAAATGGCCAATTTACTCACTCTGAGTTCTCAAAAAGGGTTTCTTCACCCCGGGAAGTTAATTAAATACCATTTGGAGGCATTTAATGTTCGAGCAAAAACGGCTGATTTTCGACAAAAGAGATAACACCCCCCCATTACGTCATGCTTCAGAAATGTGGAAAATGGTCCGTTTTCAAATGTTTTATTTTGGAACGTCAGTTCACATTTGTAGGTGAATCATCAGTGTTAGAGCTAAAATTAGCATGTTTATAGTGATGTTCATGCTTCCAGGGGCTCGGGAAGTGAATTAAATACTATTTGGAGGCATTTAATGTTCAATCAAAAACAGCTGATTTTTGACAAAAGAGATAACACCCCCCCATTACGTCATGCTTCAGAAATATGGAAAATGGTCCGTTTTAAAATGTTTTATTTTTGAATGTCAGTTCACATTTGTAGGTGGATCATCAGTGTTGGAGCTAAAATTAGCATGTTTAAAGTGATTTTCATGCTTCCAGGGGCCCTAAACACAGGATTTATGGAATGGTTAAAAGTGCATGAAAATGGCCAATTTACTCACTCTGAGTTCTCAAAAAGGGTTTCTTCACCCCGGGAAGTTAATTAAATACCATTTGGAGGCATTTAATGTTCGAGCAAAAACGGCTGATTTTCGACAAAAGAGATAACACCCCCCC
The DNA here is from genome assembly GCF_964263255.1 of Lissotriton vulgaris. Lineage (NCBI taxonomy): Eukaryota > Metazoa > Chordata > Amphibia > Caudata > Salamandridae > Lissotriton > Lissotriton vulgaris. The sequence goes on from NW_028255835.1 coordinate 58,913, forward strand.
ATTACGTCATGCTTCAGAAATGTGGAAAATGGTCCGTTTTCAAATGTTTTATTTTGGAACGTCAGTTCACATTTGTAGGTGAATCATCAGTGTTAGAGCTAAAATTAGCATGTTTATAGTGATGTTCATGCTTCCAGGGGCTCGGGAAGTGAATTAAATACTATTTGGAGGCATTTAATGTTCAATCAAAAACAGCTGATTTTTGACAAAAGAGATAACACCCCCCCATTACGTCATGCTTCAGAAATATGGAAAATGGTCCGTTTTAAAATGTTTTATTTTTGAATGTCAGTTCACATTTGTAGGTGGATCATCAGTGTTGGAGCTAAAATTAGCATGTTTAAAGTGATTTTCATGCTTCCAGGGGCCCTAAACACAAGATTTATGGAATGGTTAAAAGTGCATGAAAATGGCCAATTTACTCACTCTGAGTTCTCAAAAAGGGTTTCTTCACCCCGGGAAGTTAATTAAATACCATTTGGAGGCATTTAATGTTCGAGCAAAAACGGCTGATTTTCGACAAAAGAGATAACACCCCCCCATTACGTCATGCTTCAGAAATGTGAAAAATGATCCGTTTTCAAATGTTTTATTTTTGAACGTCAGTTCACATTTGTAGGTGGATCATCAGTGTTAGAGCTAAAATTAGCATGTTTAAAGTGATTTTCATGCTTCCAGGGGCTCGGGAAGTGAATTAAATACTATTTGGAGGCATTTAATGTTTAAGCAAAAACAGCTGATTTTTGACAAAAGAGATAACACCCCCCCATTACGTCATGCTTCAGAAATGTGGAAAATGGTCCGTTTTCAAATGTTTTATTTTTGAATGTCAGTTCACATTTGTAGGTGGATCATCAGTGTTAGAGCTAAAATTAGCATGTTTAAAGTGATTTTCATGCTTCCAGGGGCCCTAAACACAAGATTTATGGAATGGTTAAAAGTGCATGAAAATGGCCAATTTACTCACTCTGAGTTCTCAAAAAGGGTTTCTTCACCCCGGGAAGTTAATTAAATACCATTTGGAGGCATTTAATGTTCGAGCAAAAACGGCTGATTTTCGACAAAAGAGATAACACCCCCCCATTACGTCATGCTTCAGAAATGTGGAAAATGGTCCGTTTTCAAATGTTTTATTTTTGAACGTCAGTTCACATTTGTAGGTGGATCATCAGTGTTAGAGCTAAAATTAGCATGTTTAAAGTGATTTTCATGCTTCCAGGGGCTCGGGAAGTGAATTAAATACTATTTGGAGGCATTTAATGTTCAAGCAAAAACAGCTGATTTTTGACAAAAGAGATAACACCCCCCCATTACGTCATGCTTCAGAAATGTGGAAAATGGTCCGTTTTCAAATGTTTTATTTTTGAACGTCAGTTCACATTTGTCGGTGGATCATCAGTGTTAGAGCTAAAATTAGCATGTTTAAAGTGATTTTCATGCTTCCAGGGGCCCTAAACACAAGATTTATGGAATGGTTAAAAGTGCATGAAAATGGCCAATTTACTCACTCTGAGTTCTCAAAAAGGGTTTCTTCACCCCGGGAAGTTAATTAAATACCATTTGGAGGCATTTAATGTTCGAGCAAAAACGGCTGATTTTCGACAAAAGAGATAACACCCCCCCATTACGTCATGCTTCAGAAATGTGGAAAATGGTCCGTTTTCAAATGTTTCATTTTTGAACGTCAGTTCACATTTGTAGGTGGATCATCAGTGTTAGAGCTAAAATTAGCATGTTTAAAGTGATTTTCTTGCTTCCAGGGGCCCTAAACACAAGATTTATGGAATGGTTAAAAGTGCATGAAAATGGCCAATTTACTCACTCTGAGTTCTCAAAAAGGGTTTCTTCACCCCGGGAAGTTAATTAAATACCATTTGGAGGCATTTAATGTTCGAGCAAAAACGGCTGATTTTCGACAAAAGAGATAACACCCCCCCCATTACGTCATGCTTCAGAAATGTGGAAAATGGTCCGTTTTCAAATGTTTTATTTTTAAACATCAGTTCACATTTGTAGGTGGATCATCAGTGTTAGAGCTAAAATTAGCATGTTTAAAGTGATTTTCATGCTTCCAGGGGCTCGGGAAGTGAATTAAATACTATTTGGAGGCATTTAATGTTCAATCAAAAACAGCTGATTTTTGACAAAAGAGATAACACCCCCCCATTACGTCATGCTTCAGAAATGTGGAAAATGGTCCATTTTCAAATGTTTTATTTTTTAACGTCAGTTCACATTTGTAGGTGGATCATCAGTGTTAGAGCTAAAATTAGCATGTTTAAAGTGATTTTCATGCTTCCAGGGGCCCTAAACACAAGATTTATGGAATGGTTAAAAGTGCATGAAAATGGCCAATTTACTCACTCTGAGTTCTCAAAAAGGGTTTCTTCACCCCGGGAAGTTAATTAAATACCATTTGGAGGCATTTAATGTTCGAGCAAAAACGGCTGATTTTCGACAAAAGAGATAACACCCCCCCATTACGTCATGCTTCAGAAATGTGGAAAATGGTCCGTTTTCAAATGTTTTATTTTTGAACGTCAGTTCACATTTGTAGGTGGATCATCAGTGTTAGAGCTAAAATTAGCATGTTTAAAGTGATTTTCATGCTTCCAGGGGCTCGGGAAGTGAATTAAATACTATTTGGAGGCATTTAATGTTCAATCAAAGACAGCTGATTTTTGACAAAAGAGATAACACCCCCCCATTACGTCATGCTTCAGAAATGTGGAAAATGGTCCGTTTTCAAATGTTTTATTTTTGAACGTCAGTTCACATTTGTAGGTGGATCATCAGTGTTAGAGCTAAAATTAGCATGTTTAAAGTGATTTTCATGCTTCCAGGGGCCCTAAACACAAGATTTATGGAATGGGTAAAAAAACATGAAAATGGCCAATTTACTCACTCTGAGTTCTCAAAAAGTGTTTCTTCACCCCGGGAAGTTAATTAAATACCATTTGAAGGCATTTAATGTTCGAGCAAAAACAGCTGATTTTCGACAAAAGAGATAACACCCCCCCATTACGTCATGCTTCAGAAATGTGGAAAATGGTCCGTTTTCAAATGTTTTATTTTTTAACATCAGTTCACATTTGTAGGTGGATCATCAGTGTTAGAGCTAAAATTAGCATGTTTAAAGTGATTTTCATGCTTCCAGGGGCTCGGGAAGTGAATTAAATACTATTTGGAGGCATTTAATGTTCAATCAAAAACAGCTGATTTTTGACAAAATAGATAACACCCCCCCATTACGTCATGCTTCAGAAATGTGGAAAATGGTCCGTTTTCAAATGTTTTATTTTTTTATGTCAGTTCACATTTGTCAGTGGATCATCAGTGTTAGAGCTAAAATTAGCATGTTTAAAGTGATTTTCATGCTTCCAGGGGCCCTAAACACAAGATTTATGGAATGGTTAAAAGTGCATGAAAATGGCCAATTTACTCACTCTGAGTTCTCAAAAAGGGTTTCTTCACCCCGGGAAGTTAATTAAATACCATTTGGAGGCATTTAATGTTCGAGCAAAAACGGCTGATTTTCGACAAAAGAGATAACACCCCCCATTACGTCATGCTTCAGAAATGTGGAAAATGGTCCGTTTTTAAATGTTTTATTTTGGAACGTCAGTTCATATTTGTAGGTGAATCATCAGTGTTAGAGCTAAAATTAGCATGTTTATAGTGATGTTCATGCTTCCAGGGGCTCGGGAAGTGAATTAAATACTATTTGGAGGCATTTAATGTTCAATCAAAAACAGCTGATTTTTGACAAAAGAGATAACACCCCCCCATTACGTCATGCTTCAGAAATGTGGAAAATGGTCCGTTTTAAAATGTTTTATTTTTGAATGTCAGTTCACATTTGTAGGTGGATCATCAGTGTTGGAGCTAAAATTAGCATGTTTGAAGTGATTTTCATGCTTCCAGGGGCCCTAAACACAAGATTTATGGAATGGTTAAAAGTGCATGAAAATGGCCAATTTACTCACTCTGAGTTCTCAAAAAGGGTTTCTTCACCCCGGGAAGTTAATTAAATACCATTTGGAGGCATATAATGTTCGAGCAAAAACGGCTGATTTTCGACAAAAGAGATAACACCCCCCCATTACGTCATGCTTCAGAAATGTGGAAAATGGTCCGTTTTCAAATGTTTTATTTTTGAACGTCAGTTCACATTTGTAGGTGGATCATCAGTGTTAGAGCTAAAATTAGCATGTTTAAAGTGATTTTCATGCTTCCAGGGGCCCTAAACACAAGATTTATGGAATGGTTAAAAGTGCATGAAAATGGCCAATTTACTCACTCTGAGTTCTCAAAAAGGGTTTCTTCACCCCGGGAAGTTAATTAAATACCATTTGGAGGCATTTAATGTTCGAGCAAAAACGGCTGATTTTCGACAAAAGAGATAACACCCCCCCATTACGTCATGCTTCAGAAATGTGGAAAATGGTCCGTTTTCAAATGTTTTATTTTTGAACATCAGTTCACATTTGTAGGTGGATCATCAGTGTTAGAGCTAAAATTAGCATGTTTAAAGTGATTTTCATGCTTCCAGGGGCTCGGGAAGTGAATTAAATACTATTTGGAGGCATTTAATGTTCAATCAAAAACAGCTGATTTTTGACAAAAGAGATAACACCCCCCCATTACGTCATGCTTCAGAAATGTGGAAAATGGTCCGTTTTCAAATGTTTTATTTTTTAACGTCAGTTCACATTTGTAGGTGGATCATCAGTGTTAGAGCTAAAATTAGCATGTTTAAAGTGATTTTCATGCTTCCAGGGGCCCTAAACACAAGATTTATGGAATGGTTAAAAGTGCATGAAAATGGCCAATTTACTCACTCTGAGTTCTCAAAAAGGGTTTCTTCACCCCGGGAAGTTAATTAAATACCATTTGGAGGCATTTAATGTTCGAGCAAAAACGGCTGATTTTCGACAAAAGAGATAACACCCCCCCATTACGTCATGCTTCAGAAATGTGGAAAATGGTCCGTTTTCAAATGTTTTATTTTTGAACATCAGTTCACATTTGTAGGTGGATCATCAGTGTTAGAGCTAAAATTAGCATGTTTAAAGTGATTTTCATGCTTCCAGGGGCTCGGGAAGTGAATTAAATACTATTTGGAGTCATTTAATGTTCAATCAAAAACAGCTGATTTTTGACAAAAGAGATAACACCCCCCCATTACGTCATGCTTCAGAAATGTGGAAAATGGTCCGTTTTCAAATGTTTTATTTTTTAACGTCAGTTCACATTTGTAGGTGGATCATCAGTGTTAGAGCTAAAATTAGCATGTTTAAAGTGATTTTCATGCTTCCAGGGGCCCTAAACACAAGATTTATGGAATGGTTAAAAGTGCATGAAAATGGCCAATTTACTCACTCTGAGTTCTCAAAAAGGGTTTCTTCACCCCGGGAAGTTAATTAAATACCATTTGGAGGCATTTAATGTTCGAGCAAAAACGGCTGATTTTCGACAAAAGAGATAACACCCCCCCATTACGTCATGCTTCAGAAATGTGGAAAATGGTCCGTTTTCAAATGTTTTATTTTTGAACGTCAGTTCACATTTGTAGGTGGATCATCAGTGTTAGAGCTAAAATTAGCATGTTTAAAGTGATTTTCATGCTTCCAGGGGCTCGGGAAGTGAATTAAATACTATTTGGAGGCATTTATTGTTCAAGCAAAAACAGCTGATTTTTGACAAAAGAGATAACACCCCCCCATTACGTCATGCTTCAGAAATGTGGAAAATGGTCCGTTTTCAAATGTTTTATTTTTGAACGTCAGTTCACATTTGTAGGTGGATCATCAGTGTTAGAGCTAAAATTAGCATGTTTAAAGTGATTTTCATGCTTTCAGGGGCCCTAAACACAAGATTTATGGAATGGTTAAAAGTGCATGAAAATGGCCAATTTACTCACTCTGAGTTCTCAAAAAGGGTTTCTTCACCCCGGGAAGTTAATTAAATACCATTTGGAGGCATTTAATGTTCGAGCAAAAACGGCTGATTTTCGACAAAAGAGATAACACCCCCCCATTACGTCATGCTTCAGAAATGTGGAAAATGGTCCGTTTTCAAATGTTTTATTTTGGAACGTCAGTTCACATTTGTAGGTGAATCATCAGTGTTAGAGCTAAAATTAGCATGTTTATAGTGATGTTCATGCTTCCAGGGGCTCGGGAAGTGAATTAAATACTATTTGGAGGCATTTAATGTTCAATCAAAAACAGCTGATTTTTGACAAAAGAGATAACACCCCCCCATTACGTCATGCTTCAGAAATATGGAAAATGGTCCGTTTTAAAATGTTTTATTTTTGAATGTCAGTTCACATTTGTAGGTGGATCATCAGTGTTGGAGCTAAAATTAGCATGTTTAAAGTGATTTTCATGCTTCCAGGGGCCCTAAACACAAGATTTATGGAATGGTTAAAAGTGCATGAAAATGGCCAATTTACTCACTCTGAGTTCTCAAAAAGGGTTTCTTCACCCCGGGAAGTTAATTAAATACCATTTGGAGGCATTTAATGTTCGAGCAAAAACGGCTGATTTTCGACAAAAGAGATAACACCCCCCCATTACGTCATGCTTCAGAAATGTGAAAAATGGTCCGTTTTCAAATGTTTTATTTTTGAACGTCAGTTCACATTTGTAGGTGGATCATCAGTGTTAGAGCTAAAATTAGCATGTTTAAAGTGATTTTCATGCTTCCAGGGGCCCTAAACACAAGATTTATGGAATGGTTAAAAGTGCATGAAAATGGCCAATTTACTCACTCTGAGTTCTCAAAAAGGGTTTCTTCACCCCGGGAAGTTAAATAAATACCATTTGGAGGCATTTAATGTTCGAGCAAAAACGGCTGATTTTCGACAAAAGAGATAACACCCCCCCATTACGTCATGCTTCAGAAATGTGGAAAATGGTCCGTTTTCAAATGTTTTATTTTTGAACGTCAGTTCACATTTGTAGGTGGATCATCAGTGTTAGAGCTAAAATTAGCATGTTTAAAGTGATTTTCATGCTTCCAGGGGCTCGGGAAGTGAATTAAATACTATTTGGAGGCATTTAATGTTCAATCAAAAACAGCTGATTTTTGACAAAAGAGATAAAACCCCCCCATTACGTCATGCTTCAGAAATGTGGAAAATGGTCCGTTTTCAAATGTTTTATTTTTGAACGTCAGTTCACATTTGTAGGTGGATCATCAGTGTTAGAGCTAAAATTAGCATGTTTAAAGTGATTTTCATGCTTCCAGGGGCCCTAAACACAAGATTTATGGAATGGTTAAAAGTGCATGAAAATGGCCAATTTACTCACTCTGAGTTCTCAAAAAGGGTTTCTTCACCCCGGGAAGTTAATTAAATACCATTTGGAGGCATTTAATGTTCGAGCAAAAACAGCTGATTTTCGACAAAAGAGATAACACCCCCCCATTACGTCATGCTTCAGAAATGTGGAAAATGGTCCGTTTTCAAATGTTTTATTTTTGAACATCAGTTCACATTTGTAGGTGGATCATCAGTGTTAGAGCTAAAATTAGCATGTTTAAAGTGATTTTCATGCTTCCAGGGGCTCGGGAAGTGAATTAAATACTATTTGGAGGCATTTAATGTTCAATCAAAAACAGCTGATTTTTGACAAAAGAGATAACACCCCCCCATTACGTCATGCTTCAGAAATGTGGAAAATGGTCCGTTTTCAAATGTTTTATTTTTTAACGTCAGTTCACATTTGTCAGTGGATCATCAGTGTTAGAGCTAAAATTAGCATGTTTAAAGTGATTTTCATGCTTCCAGGGGCCCTAAACCCAAGATTTATGGAATGGTTAAAAGTGCATGAAAATTGCCAATTTACTCACTCTGAGTTCTCAAAAAGGGTTTCTTCACCCCGGGAAGTTAATTAAATACCATTTGGAGGCATTTAATGTTCGAGCAAAAACGGCTGATTTTCGACAAAAGAGATAACACCCCCCCATTACGTCATGCTTCAGAAATGTGGAAAATGGTCCGTTTTCAAATGTTTTATTTTCGAACGTCAGTTCACATTTGTAGGTGAATCATCAGTGTTAGAGCTAAAATTAGCATGTTTATAGTGATGTTCATGCTTCCAGGGGCTCGGGAAGTGAATTAAATACTATTTGGAGGCATTTAATGTTCAATCAAAAACAGCTGATTTTTGACAAAAGAGATAACACCCCCCCATTACGTCATGCTTCACAAATGTGGAAAATGGTCCGTTTTAAAATGTTTTATTTTTGAATGTCAGTTCACATTTGTAGGTGGATCATCAGTGTTGGAGCTAAAATTAGCATGTTTAAAGTGATTTTCATGCTTCCAGGGGCCCTAAACACAGGATTTATGGAATGGTTAAAAGTGCATGAAAATGGCCAATTTACTCACTCTGAGTTCTCAAAAAGGGTTTCTTCACCCCGGGAAGTTAATTAAATACCATTTGGAGGCATTTAATGTTCGAGCAAAAACGGCTGATTTTCGACAAAAGAGATAACACCCCCCCATTACGTCATGCTTCAGAAATGTGGAAAATGGTCCGTTTTCAAATGTTTTATTTTGGAACGTCAGTTCACATTTGTAGGTGAATCATCAGTGTTAGAGCTAAAATTAGCATGTTTATAGTGATGTTCATGCTTCCAGGGGCTCGGGAAGTGAATTAAATACTATTTGGAGGCATTTAATGTTCAATCAAAAACAGCTGATTTTTGACAAAAGAGATAACACCCCCCCATTACGTCATGCTTCAGAAATATGGAAAATGGTCCGTTTTAAAATGTTTTATTTTTGAATGTCAGTTCACATTTGTAGGTGGATCATCAGTGTTGGAGCTAAAATTAGCATGTTTAAAGTGATTTTCATGCTTCCAGGGGCCCTAAACACAGGATTTATGGAATGGTTAAAAGTGCATGAAAATGGCCAATTTACTCACTCTGAGTTCTCAAAAAGGGTTTCTTCACCCCGGGAAGTTAATTAAATACCATTTGGAGGCATTTAATGTTCGAGCAAAAACGGCTGATTTTCGACAAAAGAGATAACACCCCCCCATTACGTCATGCTTCAGAAATGTGGAAAATGGTCCGTTTTCAAATGTTTTATTTTGGAACGTCAGTTCACATTTGTAGGTGAATCATCAGTGTTAGAGCTAAAATTAGCATGTTTATAGTGATGTTCATGCTTCCAGGGGCTCGGGAAGTGAATTAAATACTATTTGGAGGCATTTAATGTTCAATCAAAAACAGCTGATTTTTGACAAAAGAGATAACACCCCCCCATTACGTCATGCTTCAGAAATATGGAAAATGGTCCGTTTTAAAATGTTTTATTTTTGAATGTCAGTTCACATATGGCTGAGATACCCGCCACCCCCTCTCAACACAATCCCAAAAGGAGGGAAACCGGAAACAGTTCTTTAAGTTTTTGGATGTGGGAGGGAGTGACCCTCCCGCGGCCGTATTTATTAAAACAAAAAATTAAACATTAAACGTTTCATATTATGTACAATTTCATTATCACATGGCGATGTTTGGCTAATCTTAACATATTCTCTAATACAGAGGTTCTCCTAGCCGAACTAGCATCCTACAAAAACATTCTCTATAAACACTGAAATTGTACATCCTAACGTTTAAGGGCCAACGGCAAGGTCATAACCGGTGTCAAGATCCCTAACCAGACTTACCCCTCCCACTTGGGAAGGGCGACAGCACAGAGGCTTACCTCAAGTGCAACTACTAACAATTTCCCTTGACTTGTCGGGGGCACTTAAGACTCGACGCCATTTAAAGGTCGTTCGAATACTTGTGTGTGGTATCTAGAAGGTATCGTGGACCTCCCCCCACCCCACACAACTTACCGCATCTGCCGTCGCAGATGACCTTGGCCCCGGGAAATTCCTCAGGAGGGGGCTGTAACCCCTCCTACACAGGAAGGGGCCTTGACCGCCTTTCCTTAACTTCCGGCGACCCGCCCTTAGACGGGGCCGCCTCCCCATTGAGGGGCCAATGGCCACCTCCCCCGAGCGCTCCCATCCGTGTTGGGTGACGCCCACTCATAGGGATCTACCAATTAGTGCTCA